>NC_056728.1:1502839450-1502874450 GCF_019279795.1 Protopterus annectens
CTGCAACCATAAAACTTCAGGGAAATTTGCTATTGCATACAATACCTGAATGGTTCTTGCTCTCTCTCATGGGATGAGTGGGAAGAAAATATGCTTCCTTTCATGTTGTAGCATTGCATTTAAAAACGAATGTAACATTCTGGAAGCTGAGACCTGAGACCCCTTATATAACCCTTTGGGTATCTGGAAATGACCAGTAGCTAGTATATGTAATACTATTCATATTTTTGTTTCCAGTGGGATGGGTTCTTTGTAATTTCCCTCAAGCCTCAGCTAAGTGTATATTTTCTCTAGTGTTTCCTTGCCTAGCCTCTATCACTTTACAATTTCTGCGTCATGCAGTCCACAGTAATTCAAACGGAGTCTAAGCACCCTTCTTCTTCCTGGCTGAGATCTCGCAGCAGCAGCACCCTGAATTAAAGCCTGTTGCACATATAGGTTTATAATGACAGCAGCAACATCTATCATGTTTTTTATCTAAGTTTAATCATAGCACTAATCCGAAGAATTTTGTATTTCAGGGCAAATGGCTACACTGAGTGTACACAATTGCTTTATAGCTCTTGAATAGCTCTGCAATGTTGGATTGGTTAATTAGCATGTAATTTAGCTATGTATGCTGTCATTAGCATATTCTGTCATTTACTCTTGTATTGCAGCTCGAGACTAAGTGTAAAGCCATTTAATGAATACAAAATAGCATGTTATCATGAGTGCAGCACACAATGAAGCATGCACGATAGTAGCCCTTAGTGTAGGTATTCATGAATCCATTCCCTGGTGTGGTCAGTTTTTGTTTGATAATTTGAGCAATGTATTATTCAAAAAGTCAATTGTATGCATAAATGTTATAACAATAAAGAAAATAATAATAAAGGCATGGATCCTGTCTGCAGTACCAGGCATGCAGTACAGGTGGAGCTGCATGGCCATGAAGATGTCAGTTTCTGTAGTTACACATATCATATGGGTTAATAAAGCCATCTTGGCCAGCATGCTTGTATTATCCTTCTCTGTGATAAGGGCTGAGCATGCTGAGCCATTTACCCACAAGAGAATTAAGTCTGCTTTTAATCAAAAGGACACTGCATGCTGCCCCCACTAGTGTTTGAGGACAGCTAACTCTACCACAAATGCATATGCACATGGTCAGGGCTGCCCAGTACAGCTCCAACTGTATTTAGAGCTTGGTACTAAAAGCAGTCTGGCTTCCTACCAGGCACAGCATGTACTACCTTGTCCAAATAAAAGGTAAGTCAGCTACTTCATCAAAACTACCCATTGAATTAAATCGTACGCACTGGTGAACACTGACCTATTTTAGTGAAGGGGGCTCATTCCTCTTTATGAATCACATATAAAGCTCTGGTTGCTCCCTTTAGCATATGCAAAACAGATACCAGCAGAGTCATAGGTTTTATAATCGGGCATCGAGTAACTATATGAAATAACATGTTATTCTACAAAAAAAATCCTTTTGGAATCTGATTCATAAGATCAAAAAAATTGTAATATTTTGACAGAGAAGTACATCTGAATTGATTATGATTGTGATTTTAATGACGTACGCTTTAACGTCCTGGAAGTGTAAACACTGGCTCTAGGTGAAGTTCACTGTTGATGTGACATGTCAACCCACATACAAAACTGGAGAAAGAAGGCTGATGCTGTTCTATTTTATACAATTTGTTTATTGTGTGATATGGTATAGCTAGAAGAACTAATGAATAATACAATTAATAAATGTGATGAACTGTATAAATGAACGTCTGCATTTTATCCTAAATATATAGTGCAGTTTTAAGTGTTAACCACCTAACATAGCTATGCTCTGACTAAATTTACTCTCAGAAATATATCTTTATTAAAACATAAGCAGCTTACAGGCCAGCATTCATTTATTTTCTTTATTTGCCTATTTTGGTATAATTTTGACATACATTCCTTAAAATATATCACTTAAGCCTGAAGTGATCCTATGATAGCACTTAGGGTTATCCGAGTTGTTGCTAGAAAATGCATCTTACTTAATAGGGCATCTGTAGATTACTATATAAAAGATAAGAAAAGTAAGTTAATTTTGGACATGTAGTGTAAAGATAATAGCATGGATAATGCTATGCAGCCACTACCTTGCTCAGGGCCAAATAAATTACATTTGTTAATATCACAGTTTCTTTGGGGGACAGCAAACACTGACGTAGGTGTAGCTTGTAGTGTGCATTAAATCTATATGTAGATGTTAAATAGCTTCAAAGGCATTACTTTACTGCTACAGCTGGTCACAAAACAGACAAGCAGCAGTTTATAATATGCAGTGCAAACAAAGCTTTACCTTTCAGCATCCTTCAGGGTCATCACCACAGTTCAAGTCATCAGTCTGACTAGTTTGGGTCTTCAATATGCCTTCTTTATTCTGGTATGTTATCTCCTTTTGTCAATAATGTAATGCCTTCTCTCAAGCTTTGTGGTAGTAGTGGATCATAACTTAGCAAAAATAGTATATTTTTGAAAAACAGTACAACGAAATGGTAGTATTAAAAAATAAATCTTTTATTTAACATACCATCCAACAAGGTTACAATGTGTGCTGTGACAGCTTAGGCAAAATGTATTAAAAAAAGTTGATTAGTTTTCCCAAAGCTATTTTTAAGTGAGTAATGGACCATAAACTACTAATGTTAAACTATTAGTAATGCCCTACAGACCTTATGCATCCTGTCATTGCTTCATTTATTCTTAAGAAATATGTGTATATAAAGGCATAGTTATAAGTGGATGACACATTGATGGATTAGTAGCTTTAGTGCAAAAATGTAATATCACGGTGAGCTTTACTACTATGTGCTATACTGTGTAGGTAGGCAGAGCTTTTCAGAATCTTACTGCTTTTTCCCTGCGTGGTGTAACCATGGAGATGGTATATATAATTTAAGGAGTACTGTGGACTCTGCCTCCCACATGGATGGTGGTTGGGTTACCCCCTGCAAAAGAAGTTTTTGTTTATTTTTATAGTATTTTCAATTCACTGGTTTAGATATATATTGTTCAGACTTGTGAGTCGAACAAACAAACTATATATGAAGCTGCAAAACAGTTCAATTCTTATTTTATAGACAGTATAGCATCTCTAAATAAGGATTTCTCAACATCTAATCCCAACACTGCCCAACAGCTACATTTAACCACATCTCCTTTCACCTTCATCCCATATAAAACTACTCTTAAACAAACTTAAACCATGCTCTTCTTCAGCTGATGACCTTGTCAAGTGAATACCTAAAATGGCAGTCAATAGCATTGCTTACCTGTCTCAACCCTTATAAATAGATAAATCTGGGAATTCCATGTGTCCTCTCCCTGGAAAAAGTCACATTATCCTCTGCACAATGGAGGACATTCAACAGAGATTAATAATTTTAGACCTATGGCAATCTAATCTCCCCTTGCCAAAATACATAAAAATTGTATTCAAAAACAATTGCTAGACTATCTCCTGCAGGAAAAACTTCTATACCCTACACAAAATAGCTAGAGATAATGGCAAACTACCCTCTTCTGTATTTCTCTAGCTGTCTAAAGTCTTCGACACAGTTTGTGACAGCAAACTTCTTCTTCACGTCCTCACAAGGTCTCCTCTGCCCACCCTTCTGTTATTAAAAACCTACCTGTCCAATAGGTATAGTCAGTAAAATGGCACTCCGTGCTCTCTCCTTACCTCCCAGTCACCACTGGCATACCACAAGGCTCTGTCCTTGGTTGCATCCTCTAAAATCTTCACCAACACCATTTACACACCGACACAACTGGACATCCAAATAAAATAAGCAGGTGATTCCAATCTCATTTGCACATTTGACAACATGGTATACCTCCAAAAAAATTACACAGGAAGCTTTATCAGTAACGAAACATGGTTTGGTAACTCACAACTCATGCTCAACCCAAAAAAGACCAAGCTACTACTTTTCTCCCTAAATCCATCTCTCGTGAAATAACAAAACTTAAAGCCCTCTCTCTCGATAATACAACTGATGAAGTCACATCTCATAGCAAATTATTAGGGGTCTAGTGGATGATTTATTATTATTTTATATTTGTTGACCGGGTTAGTCTAGCTGGATATATGTTCATTTTCAGTAGAGGCCCGAGGAGAAAAGATCCAAGCATGAACAGTGACAAAGTTAACAATATAAAAAGACATGATAAAGCAAATACAGAGGCAGCATTGTTCAAAGAAAAAATTTAAATTATAAACTATTCAAATTTTAGTAAAAAATTATACTAAACAATATACTACACACATGAGAAGATATGAGCAAGACTCAGTTAAGAGAAAAAGAAGTTATATTTTATCTTCATATTATGAAGAAAAGGGTAATAGCTAGATTTGGAGGCATAGGTTAGAGGGGTAGAAAAGGAAGGGGAAAAGATATCAGTCTGGGTTAGCACATGGACAGAGCCAATGAGTTTTGAGATGTTCTTTAAGATGTTTTTTAAATAGAGAAGTCAAAGCAAGGGTTGATAATTCAGAAGGAAGCAGATTCCAGTTTTTACCTGCAGTGTTTGAGAAAAGTGAATCACCGGCTTTGTTGTTGGATTTAATAGAGGAAACTAGAAGCTTATTAGCAGAGCGTAGTGTAGCTAGATTTTTATATGGTGTAATTAGATTAGTGAGGATAAGAGTGTTGTTAGAGTGGTAAAGGATCTTTTGAGTAATAAGTAGTTGTTGGCAGAGTATGTGGTTTTGCAATTCTAGCCATTCAAGTTGTTTGAGGTTGAGGCAGTGGTGAGTTTTAATGGGGGAGCATGTAATGAATCTAGCTATGCTATTATAACAGTTGGAGAGTTTAGAGAGGTTGTTTTTGGATAGGTTAGCATATATAACAGAGGCATAGAAGAGGGTGGAATTTAGGTCCGTCTGGGCAATAGTTTTCCTTGCAGAAGGGGTAAGGAAGGGTTTAATTCTATAGAGGGTACCGCGTTTTTTGATAACAGACTTTATGGTGCAGTTGATGTGGTCATCAAAGCTGAGACGATTATCAATTGTTACATCTAGTAGACGGGTTGTACTGTCTGGGGTTATGTTGGTACCATTGTTAGAGGTTACAGAGAAGAATGGAATAGGTGATTTATGGGTTGGAGTAAAAAGCAGTAGTTTGTTTTTTGGGATTCAGGAGTAGGCAGTGTTCCAAAAACCAGTTTTCAACATTATTAAAAACAGTTTGGGTGAGAGAGTGGAGAAAGGCTATATTCTTGGCTGAACAGATTAAGGTAGAGTCATCTGCATATTGAATGCAGGTGGCTTGAGGTATGTTCATGTGTAGATTGTTAATAAATAAGGAAAAAAGAAGGGGACCTAAGATAGAGCCTTGGGGTGCTCCAATATTTACTGGGCGTAGTGAAGACAGACTGTTCTGCCAAAGTACTGCTTGATGTCTATTTACCAAATAAGACCTAAACCATTGTATAGCTTGAGGATCGAGAGAATAGGCCTTTAGTTTGTCTAGAAGTAAGTTATGGTTAACCATATCAAAGGCTTTTGACAGGTCAATAAATAGTGCAGAGGAAAAAGAGTTATTGTTACGATTTTTGTTTATAGAGTCAGTGAAGGATAAGAGGGCAGTCAATGTGCTATGGAATGGTCAAAAAACATGTCGACAGTTTGCTAGTAGGTTATTTTGTAGTAAGTGGTTAAGTAGTTGTTTGTGAATACATTTTTCCATTATCTTAGCTAACGGAGAGAGTAAAGCAATAGGGCGAAAGTTAGAAAGCTCAGTCGAAGGTCCACTTTTATGTTGTGGGATGATGTGGGATACTTTCCATAAAGTAGGGATTTTGCCTTCTGAGATGGTTCTGTTAATAAGGATAGAGATGGGAATGTCTATGGCTTTTGCAGCAATTTGTAGGTATTCAGATGGGAGATGGTCAGCAGAAGGGGTGCAAGGTTTCAATTTTTGAAGTAATTTACAGATGAGAGATGTAGATGCAGGTTGTATATGAAAGGTGAGAGATGAAGTCTTGGGGATATTTAGTGGGGAAGCAGTAAAGGGTGGTAAGGAATTGGCTAGAGTTTGAATGGCTTCTGTAAAATAGTTATTAAAGGCATCAGGGATCTGTTTGGAGTTGTTATGGTTGAAACCGGCTGGGTCTGGAGTAGTAGGGTGACCTGGCTGAAGAAGTTTGTTTATCCCTGACCAAATTTTTTGGAATTTGTTTACTGGTTTGTTGGAGGTGAAGGTAGAAGTCTTTTTTGTCTCTAAGAATATCTTTTTTGGTGGCCTTTCTTAGCTGTTTAAAGAGGAGGTGATCTGTTGGACATTTGGTAGCTCTCCATTTAGTCCAGATTTTATTTCTGAGGAGTATCTTTTGCCTCGTTTGTTTTGTGAGCCAAGTGGCAGATTTGATTTTTATTCTAGTAGAATTATATGGTGTATGGCAGTCAAGGATTTGAAGAAAGTTAGTATTAAAGTAGGTAACAGCCTCATCCAGTTCAAGATGGGTTAGTGGTGACCAGTCACATGCTTGTAATTCATTTAGGAAGCTGTCAGGATTGAAGAATTTTTTTGAGCGAGAGGTTCTGAGATTATGAGTAGTTGGAATATGGACTTTTTGTCTAATAATGTAGGTAAACATATGGTCACTGATATCGTCAGGAAGGGTTCCTGGAGTATAAGTTTCAGGGTGGCTGTTAATAAGGATCCAGTCCATAGTAGTTTCCTTACTGCTAGGTTTGTGGATTCTAGTAGGAGTTGTTATTAATTGTGAGAATCCAAAGAGGTTTATGTGGTTAGTAGGGTTAGGAGAACTACAGGTAGACGAGTCGATGTTAAAGTCACCCAGTACAATTGTCTCTTGGGGTAGTTGGGTAGAGAGGTAATTAAGTAGGTTTTCAAGAGTATTGGTATTATTACCTGGGGGGAGATACGTGCAAATTAGATAGATTTGGAGGTATTGATTTGGAGTTTGGTAGGTAGAATTTCAGATTTGGTGTCTGATGGTAGAAGCACATTAAAGGTGGAAATGTATTTATTTTATTTATTTATTTATTTATTTATTTCAGTTTGGTTACCGGGGAAGTCCACTGGGCCATGAAGGACCCCTTTTCAGTGGAGGCCCGGGGAGAAAAGCTCCAAAGGCAGTACAACCAAAACAAAATGTTGAGAAGAATACAAAACATAGTAAGAGACTGCTAAAACAAATTTACAATAGGATTTACACACCGTAAGAATATTGTAAGAAAGCATATTTACAATAGGATGTAGACATAGTAAGGACATTGAAATTCAAATATACAATAGAATGTTTACACTCCAAGAATTCACAAAGGTCACAGTAAAAAACTTAAAATTAGGAGGTTTTTTTTTTTTTTTGTACTTTGCAATATTTCTTCCATACAGAGAAGTAGAGCCTGCTAAAATATAGCTAGAGTTTGAGAGTATAAAGGTGGAGGAGAAGGGGCTTAGTCAAGGGGCACCTTGGGATTAAGTAGGGTGAAAGCAAGAACATTTCCATTTTGAAGATAGGTGTAAGAAAGTTGGGTTTTGAAGTAATCTGAGTTAGGTATGGTTCTAAGAGAAGGAGGGAGAGAGTTCCATTTCTTACCTAGAGAGAAGGATAATAATAGTTGGCCAGCGGGATATTTAGGTCTGGGGATGGAGATTAGATTTTGGTGTTCAGATCTTAAAGATTGGTTGGGAATGTAAGGGGGAAGGATGTTGGATAGAGCAGGACATTTTTCTGGGTAGAATATTAGTTTATGAGTGGTTGTTAGTTGGAGATAGTTAAGGTGGTTTAGGAGTTCTAGCCAGTTTAGAGATTGAAGGGAGCGGCAGTGGTGGGTTGAGTTTTTGGATTTGGTGGCTAATTTAGAGATTTTATTATAGCAAGTTTCAAGTTTAGAGGAGAGAGAGGCAGAGAGATTAGTTAGGAGAGGGGCTCCATAAAGTAGAGAGGGTAGGAGGAAGCTAGTAGCTAAGGTTTGCCTGGAGAATTTGGAAAGAAATAGATTGTTCCTGTAAAGCATGCCAAGTTTTTGGTGTTTTTTTTATGTTTTGTTGAATGTGGAGGTCAAATTTAAGACGTTCGTCTATGATTATGCCAAGGAGTTTAGAAAAGGGGACCACGTCTATAGGAGTGTTAGATTTGCTAAGGATTTTGAAAGAGTGTTTTGTCCAAGAAAGAAGTTTTAGAAGGGAGGAAAATTAGTATTTTGGATTTATTGGAGTTGAGGGAGAGATGGTTTTGGTGCATCCAGTTTTCTGTAGTGGAAAAAGATGTTTGAGTTTTAGAGAGAAGATCAGCAAAGTTGGGGGCGGAACAGACTAAGGTAGAGTCATCGGCATATTGGATGAATGTAGTGTCAGGGAGAGCAGTGTGAAGGTTGTTTATGAAGATGTTGAAAAGTATGGGACCGAGAATAGATCCCTGAGGAACACCAGTAGGAATAGGTAAGAAGGATGAGGTAGAGTTCTTCCATCTGACAGCCTGGGATCTGTTAGAGAGGTAGCTGGAGAACCAGGAAAGAGTATTAGTGGAAAAATTAAGATTGGAAAGCTGGCCTAGTAGGTGTGAATGGGAGATGGTATCAAAGGCTTTGGAAAGGTCTAGCAGAACTGTGGAAACTAGAAGTCCAGAATCTCAGGCTTGATTAACTGTTTCTAAGAAGGAAAGTAGGGCTGTTATGGTGCTGTAGCCTGGACGGAAACCGTGTTGGGTTTGTGTGAGTAGCTGATTCTGTTAAGTAGGGTAAGAGTTGGCAGTGGACACATTTCTCAAGAATTTTGGATATAGGAGAGAGTAGGGCTATAGGGCGGAAGTTAGAAATGTAGTTGTTTTTACCTCCTTTATGAAGTGGTAGAATGTAGGCAGAAAGCCAGAGTTTGGGAACGTATGACTCTTGTAAGGATCTGTTAATCAGGATGCTAATAGGAAGAGCTATTCCATCAGCTGCGTGTTTGAGGAAGGAGGGGGGAATGTTATCGGGGGCATTGGAACAAGGTTTTAGTTTGGTTAAGAGCTTTTTTATGAAAGTTGTGGAAACTGGTTTGAGTTGAAACATAGGGAGACAGTCATTAGGAGAGTTTAGGAGGTTATAAGGGTTGTTGTCAGGGAATGTTTTGGTTAGTTTGGCAATAGAGTCAGTAAAGAGAGTGTTGAAGAGTGAGCTTAGTTCATTTTCAGCTAAGCTAAGGTCAGGGCAGGGGTTAATTTGTGACCCAGGATGGAGAAGAGAGTTAACAGATTTCCAGAATTGTTTGGGGTTGTTAAGATTAGTAGACTGAAGTTTGTTGTAATAGTTTTTTTTTCCCTGATGATTAGTTTTTTTTACTTGGTTGCGGAGTTGGGTATTTTGGAGCAAGGCAGAAGGCTGTTAGCTTTTCTGATAAAGTTTCCAAGATTTGTCTCTGAGTTGCATGTTTTGTTTAGTCTCTTTGGTCAGCCAAGGAACAGAATTGGCTTTGATTCGTTTAGACTAAATCCAGGCCTGCTGAATCTAGCTTTGTTTGTATGCTTGTTGTTAGTGAGCTTGTTATTTCCCTGAAAAGCTAATTCCACCTAAAACGTAGCTTTTCAGTGCTTCTGTGGATCCCTAGTGATATCTGCATTGCTTACTGTACTTATTTCCTTGTTTCACTTGAAAGAAAGTTACTGTTTGTCGTTTTTGCATTTAAGTTACCTGTAACACATTGCATTTAAGTTACCTGGCACTTGCTCACTAAAGCAATTATATAAGTCAGCACTAAAAAAATTAAAAGCACTACACCCTCACAAACTCCCCTTGAGTACCTTGTTCCACATTGGACCTTTTTTTCAATTATAAAGGAATTCCCAATACTATTCTAGCATGTCCAAAGGTCAGTTGTCAATCTCCTCTCTGGTCCAGCTGGTGAATCTGGGAATCTTGAGGCAATGTTACAACTGCCTCATGTACACAGACAACCCTCTCCTCCTCCCAACAAATTCCAACACATGTGAGAGATGCAACCATATAGCCAAACTAGAGGCTAAGCTCTCTCAACTCAGTACTGGCGTAACCAGTCAGGAGGAGAAGGAAACCACACTCACTACAATTCCAGTCTCACATAGACATACCACGACAGCAAACCAAACACATAAACACACAAAAACATACTCGGAGGCTCTAAATAAAAATCTGCCTAAGCAGAAGGGACCTCCAAAGCAGACACCCAAGCAACCGCTACCCCAAAACAAAACACGTGCAACACATAGCCCACAAAGCCAGTGTGCCGAACAGTCACAGCCCTTAAGGATAAACAACACACCTGATACACTTGTAATAGGTGACTCTATCATCAGGCACATTGACGTCCCGCTCACTAGGCTGAACAAGGAGAAGGTCACGGTGAGCTGCCTGTTGGGTGCTAGGATCCACCACATAACACAAGCACTCAGATCACTCCAAGGAAAGTGCAAATATGACTCGGTCATTGTCCATGCTGGTGTGAATGACCTGAGACGTACCTCCCTGGACTACATGAAAAGAGACATAGAGGAGCTCACTGAGCATGTAGCCCAGGCTGATATGACCCTGACCTTGAGTAGCATCTTACCCTCACCAAGAATGATGCCACAGTATGAAGACAAGATGATCAATTTCAACAATTGGCTTAAGTATTGGTGTCATTCAAAGGGGATCCAATGCCTGTCAGCCTGGGATGACATGCTCGACAAGCCACGATGCTTCGCTAGGGATGGCTTGCACCTGTCACCCCTGGGCTTTCAGATATTGGCAAAGGCTCTTGCTACCCCCATAGTGCCTTTTTTAGGCAAGGCTCAAAAGACAAACCCACCTCCATAGGTATCACAAGGGATAAGAAACTAAGAGTAATGCTACTCAACGCCAGAAGTATAAACCTCAAGATGCATGCACTTGAAACTCTCCTTAGTATGGAGAACATCGATATCTGTGCAGTAACAGAAACCTGGTTCAAGGCTCCCAAGAGCACCCCAGCACTACCAGGTTATACCTCATACCATGCTTTTCAGCCCCAAAACTTGGACCGAACCACAAAAGGAGGGGGAGTATCAATATTCGTCAAAGATACCCACACCTCCAGGTTGGTGGCACAGCATAAAGCATCAGAGACTCTCCATGTGCAACTAACAGTGGGTAAAACTGCCTTCCAGTTTATAGCCTGCTACAGACCACCCTCCCAAACCCAGGAACTCCACTCGGCCTTCCTGAGAACACTGGAAAATATGAAGGTCCCTCCAAACACCATTATATTGGGCGACTTCAACTACCCAAACATAGACTGGGAGCATTAATTTAGCACCAACACCCTAGCCCAAAGGTTCCTAGAATTTATAAACTGAAATGCTTTGGAACAACTTGTTACCACTCCCACAAGAGGGGAAAACATACTGGACTTGATCATCACCAACATGGGGACTTTATGCTCCAGACCAGAAGTGTATCCCTCACTGGTAAGATCAGACCATAAACTAATCTCACTGGATATTCACATCCTGACCCCACCCCCTGCCCAGAAAACCACAGTGAAAAACTTCTCTAAAGCAAATTTCACACTCCTCAAAACTGAGGTGGAATCCTTCAAAGCCCCCGGGCCTGTGGAAAATACGGCCCAGACCACAGAATCCTTTATAAACGCATTCTATGAACACCTTCAGGAATGCATGGATCATGCAATCCCAAATAAAACCAAGACCCAATCCTCCAAAGGCAGACATCCTGTCTGGTGGACCCCAGCCATAAACAAACTATAAAATAGAAGGAGGAAGCTACTACACAATAGAGCAAAATCCCAAAAAAGGAAGGCATTTCTGATCAGTATTGGCGAAAAACTACGGGCACTCATAAAATCATCTAAGGCCAGCTTCGAGAGAAAAATTGCACAGGACACTAAGGATAATCACAAGGCTTTCTTTAGTTATGTTAGAAACCTGGGTGGGAATTTCCAGATATGCTCAGAATTAGTCCAAAATGACAAAAAATACACCGAACCCACAGACATTGCCAACATGCTAGCTGACAGGTTCAGCGCAAACTCCCCCCCTCCCCACCAAAAGGGCAAATATCTATCCCAGCAGAGTGCTGCCCCCCTGACATCTCAGATGCTCAGGTAAGAGCCGCCCTCTCCAAAGCAAAAAACACAGCATCAATGGTACCAGACGGTGTCCCGAGCTGAGTCCTACATGAACTCCAAGAAGAGCTAAACCCAAACATAAAACTACTGTTCAATCTCAGCCTTACTACAGGATATGTACCCAAAGAGTGACGTACAGCAACAGTGGTCCCTCTCCACAAAGGTGTGCCTCAACGGATCCTGGAAACTATCGCCCCATAAGCCTGACTAGCTTGGTCTGCAAAGCTATGGAAAGGATCATCATGGACCTCATAAATAAAGATATTGGGGACCTACAGACACTGGATCCTACCCAGTTCAGCTTTGTTAAGGGCAGATCCTGCCTCTTAAACCTGGTTGATTTCTTTGAAACAGTCACCAAGTCCATTGACGAGGGTAAGGTGGTCCACACAGCCTACCTGGACCTCGCAAAAGCCTTCGATACAATACCCCACTCGGGCATTATAGATAAGCTCACCAGCTTAAATATAAACCCCTATGTCACTTGATGGGTTGCAAACTGGCTCAAGGACAGAACCCACATGGTTAGAATTGCTGGAGCCATGTCAGACTCCAAACCAGTTACAAGTGGCGTCCCACAAGGCTCAGTCCTGGGACCTCTCTTGTTCAGTATATATTTCTCGGAGGTACAGGCCAACATGGAAGGACTGTGGCTGACCAAGTTCGCAGATGACTGCAAACAGGGTGCCATAATCAACTCTCCAGCTGACACAAGCATCCTCCAAAAGGGCCTTATAGAAACAAACAACTAGTGCCAGAGCCATGGCCTCAAGCTAAACACCAAAAATTGTATAGTCATCCCTGTTTGGCAAAAACAAAGTGCCCACAAATTACCACATAGGTGGTAATCCATTAAGTACAGAAGAAGTAATTAGGGACCTGGGGACCCAAGTTGACAGCAATCTCTCATTTGACAACCACATGGCCAAAGTGGTTAGAAAAACATTTTATATAGCCCACCTAATCATGAAGGGATTCACATCTAGATTAGGGGAGGTCATCGTGCCTCTTTACTCATCCCTCATCAGGCCCATAATTGAGTACAATGACCCTTTTGGGATGTACCTTACCAGACACCTGCAGCAACTGGAAAGATCTCAAAAGTACCTCACCAAGAAGATCAAAGAGCTCAAACAGATGCCATATGCTGCCCGGTTAAATAAACTCCAGCTCGACTCAGTGGCATACCGCCTGCTCAGAGGCGATCTGTGCCTGACATATAAAGCCATGTCCAACCCGGAATTAATGGATATGCTGCACCTCAGAAAATCCAAATCCCATCGAGCCATGCGCTCGCGAGACTTGAACCTCAACACTGAAATAAATAGGGCATGCTGGAGGGACAGATTCATAACCCAGATACTCCCTTCACTCTGGAATAAAATCCCAGTCCAGGTTAGGCAGAATCCCTCATTGACTCTCTTCAAGAGGAATCTTGATGAGTGGATGGGAGATCATAGGTTTACCCTGGGTATCACTTCTGTGTCACTGTTAGACAGAGGCACAGTATACTAACCTCAAAAAAGGGCATAGCAAAATTAATTTAAAATGGGTGGCGAAAGCCAAACATACTCTGGCTAGGCTTATAAATGCCCTAGGGCAGATAGCCTAGTATGAACCCATGAACCTATGAACCTATTTCTCAGGGGGGCTAGAGAGTTAAGAGTATTTAAGAAGATGGAGTTAAAATGTTGTGCGGCATTAACACGGGACAGAGTGTGAATGATTTGCTAGTTCATTTGTTTGAATATGTTGGAGAAGATTGTGGGGTTGAAATTGCTAATGTTACGAGTTTGGATATAATGATGTAGGTGCTGAGAGGGGTTAGCAGAGCGTTGAATGAAGGCAGGTAGATGGTCACTGAAGGAGTCAGGGATAGTTCCTGATAGAGAGATTTTGTTTGGATGGGAGACTAAAATCCAATCTAAGATGGAGCCAGGGGGTGTTTTTTGTTAGGCCTGGTTGTACAATGGATTAATTGAGTGAAGTTGAAAAGGTTGATAGCTAGGGTGAGGGAAGGTGAATTAATTTTGTTCCAGTCAATGTTGACGTCGCCTAGAATAAATGTTTCATATTTTATTTCAGATGAGGCCCAGTGGAGAATATTCTCTAGGGTAGAGATATTGTCACCAGGGGAGATATATGAGGAAATGAAGCAGATATTTTTATGTTTATTGAGTTGGAGCAGACAAGCAGTTATTTCAGTATTTTTGAATAGAGGGGTGGGGATTTGCAGGGGGATTAAGGAGAGAAGGTTAGAGTAGATAATGGCAGAGCCACCACCTTTTTTTGTTTATACGATCACTCCTGAGGATGTTGAAACCTGGAGGTAGGATCTCAGAATAAGAGATATGGGGTTTTAGCCAGGTCTCGGGGATGGCTAAGATGTCAGGTTGGTTGTGCTTAATCCAGGCGTGAGTATGGTGAATTTTATTTTTGAGGCTTTGGGCACTGATAGTGAAGACCTTAAGGGTGCTAGGAGAGGTCTTAGGAGTAGAAGGAGTGGGAGGGAGAGATGTATTTAAATTTGTTGAGGAGGGGGAAGGAGGGAAGGAGTTGTTAGTACTGAGGCAGGGGCCAGGGTTGGGGTGAATGTCTCCAGATAAGGCTAGGCAATTATATGAGAAAACATTAAGTCTTCTAAGTTTGGGGAGTAGGAAGTTGTTTGGGGTTGGTGGAAAAGTAAGAGAGGAGCTTTTTGTAGAGGAGGAGAATATTTTTGGGATGGAAGAGATGTAGTGGGCTTAATGGGATAAGGTAGGGGGAAATGGAGTGGAAGTGAGACAGTGAAGTAGGATGTGGGTGGGAGAAAGTGAGGGTAAGAGAAGTAGCCAGGTAAGGGTGAGTTATTGAGCAGTAAGAAGTAGAGTGATAGAGAGGAAGAAGACAAATGAGGAGAGAGAGGGGGAGTCTGAGGTAAATGAGAGTTTGTGAATACATGTTAGGATGGGTGGGGTAACGGATGAAGAAAAGATGTAGTTGGAAGAGTGAGAGTTAGGAGAGAATGAGGAAGGAGTAGAAAGAAGATGTCAAGTAGGTAAGGAGAGCATAGGGTTAAGGGTAGAGAGAAGTGGGAGGGGTGAGAGAGGTTGCAGAAAAAGAATGGAGGTTTTAGATTGGTTAATTAAGGTATGACTTGGAGGAGGAGGGAAAGAGTCTGAAAGGTGGAAAATAATGTAGGGTGGAGTTGGGGATGTATAAATGTGGATGTGCTGTAGGCGAGTGGGATTTGGGGGCAGGGTAGGGGAGAGGAGTGAGCCCGAAGGGCGAACGGAGCTGGTTGAGCCAGAGGAGGTGAAAGCTGCAGAAGACAATCAGTAAAGAGAGAGTATTTAGAAGGTAAGTTTAACAAGTTAATCAGAGATGTGAAGGTAAGGAAATGTAGGTGAAGAAGAGGAGAAGGGCACTGAGGTGAGCAGAGAAATTGGGCTAGAGGGTGGAATGCTAAGGAGAAAGACAGAGGGAGAAGATAGAGAAGGAAGAGACTTTAGTCAGGGAGTAGAGGAAGGTAGAGTAAAGGAAAGGAAGGCTGAGAGTTCAGGGCAGTAGAGAGGGGGAGAGCAGAGGAATGGAGGTAGAAAACAGTGGAAGGGGAGATACAGAAGGAGAAGGAAACAAATAATGGGTGCGGTAGGAGGTAGAGGAGCGCCATCTAGTGGACAGACCGACCGGAGTAGTAGAGATCCAAGTAATGAATCAGGAAGGGAGCTGAAGAGGATCAGGTGGTTAGTAAGAAGTGCAGGGAGGACTGAAACAGCAGAGAAGGGGGAAGAGAGAATGGGAGAACTAGGAGCTCAAGCAGTAAAGCAGAGGGGGTAGAGGCTGCTGGCTAGTCTGGCAGGGAAGCGTACAGCAACCTAGTAGTACCAACTAATCAGTAGTGCAGAGTTACAACAGTACACATACTTTCTAGGAATCTTGAGGGGGGAGGACTCAGGGAACAGAGGCCATAAATTTCCAGGTAAAAAGTCTGTCGGAGTAGGCTCTCGGTTAGACAGTTTAGGAGGTTATATTCAGCAGATTTGGGCAGGGTGGGCAGGGGCCCAGGCTGTAAAAAAACAGGGAAAGAAGAGAGGTTTAAGCAGTAGTAAAGCACAAGGAATGTTAAGAAACAGTGTCAGGCATGCAGAAGGTTATTGTAATCAAATTAAATGCAAGTGCAATAAGCTAAGTTAACCAAAAGACATACGGAAAACACAGTCAGGCAGTCATGAAGCATTTCACATCAAATAATGCAGATATAGTTCAGCGACTATCTATACTGCTTGTATTTAGTATCTACATTGAGTAGAGATACAGTGTAGCAGTCATGAAATTATTTTACACAAATAATGCAGAAACAGTTTAGCGACTATCTACACGGCTTGTGTACCGTATCTACATTGATTAGAGAATACTGTGTGGCAATCAAACAGTTAAATCACGCAAGTTAATGCAGAAACAATTTAGCGACTTTCTTCACAGCTTGTATTCAGTGTCTTCATTGATAGAGAATACTGTGAGGCAGTCAAACAGTTGTATGACACAACATTACTGCAGATACAGTTTAGCGACTATCAACACAGCTTGTTTTCGGTGTCAGCATTGGTTAGGGATACTGTGAGGTGGTCATGAAGTTATTTTACACAAGTGAAGCAGATACTGTTTAGTGACTATTTACACAGCTTGTATTCAGTGTCAGCATTAAGTAAAGAGTGCTGAGTCTAGCATGGAGTTAAGCTGATAAAAATGAAGCAAGCTCGACGGCTAGAATGCAGCCTGGAGCTAGCACAGAGTTAAAAAAGAATAATGACAAGAAATCCCGACACCAGACTACACCAGTTTGGAGGTTAGATTTATAGGGAATGGCTATACCGCCACCTTTTTGATTTTATTGTCACATCTAAGGATATTGTAGCCAGGAGGGGTAATGTCCTGGTCTAGAGTGGATGGTTTTAGCCAAGTTTCTGTAAGACATAGAATGTCAAATGAGTGGACATCAAGGAGAGCATGCAGGTGGGAGATTTTATTGTTAATACTTCTAATGTTAAGGTGAGCTATCAAGAGGGAGTTAGATAGTTTAGTTAATGTAGAAACCACAGACACTGTTAAATTGTCAAGATTATTGGTATAGTTATAATTGGGGCCAGGGTTTGAATGAATATCACCGTCTAGGACGGGGTGTTGCTGGAGGTGTTGTATAGCTTTAAGGAGTTTATAGAGGTTAATAAAAGTCCTTTTGGTATTGAAGTAAATAATGTGGGTTGCTCTATGATATTTTGGTAGTATATAGTTAATTATAAT
Organism: Protopterus annectens; assembly: GCF_019279795.1. Taxonomy (NCBI): domain Eukaryota; kingdom Metazoa; phylum Chordata; order Ceratodontiformes; family Protopteridae; genus Protopterus; species Protopterus annectens. Next base: position 1,502,856,865 of record NC_056728.1, read on the forward strand.
CTTACATTTGACCTGCATATACCAAATTGCAGAAGAAAATCTTATCAAGAACTAGGGATTCTTTACAGAGCCAAAAACTTTCTCATTGATGTAACTAAAACTATACTTACCACTACGTATCACTACTTTACAGGTGACTGCAAATTAGGAGGGGGTCATTGAATCCCACACTGACACAAATGATCTCCAGTAGGAGCTGGCACAGACAACCAACTGGTGCTAGAGCCATGGACTAAAACTAAATGCCAAGAAATGCATAATAGTATCCTTTGGGAAGTCATCCATTCCTGGTTAACTATCATATTGACAACACACCCCTTAGAGTATACCCAGCAGTCAGAGACTTATTGACACACATAAATAGTAATGTAGCCTTTAACCATCATGTGTCTACAGTAGTGAGGAAATCATTCTATGCTGTGCAACTTATAAACAAAGGTATGGCATTTATGTCCAAGAAAGTTATTGTTCCACTGTATTCGACATTCATCAGACCTATCATTGAGTACAGTGCCCCCTTTGGTATGCGCCTAACCAGGCATATCCAACAACTGGAATGTCTACAGAGGTTCCTCACTAAAGGAATACAGGGCAGAAGTAAAATGTCCTATGCAGACCGCCTCAAGGCCTATCCTTGTATTCTGTCTCCAACAGGTTTTTGAGTGGAGATCTATGCCTGGCATAGGCAGCATTCTACCATCACCTAGAATGATGCCTGAATACAAACAGAAAATGATTGACTTTAACAATTGGCTTAGTTTCTAGTGTCATTCCAGGGGGATCCAGTATCTGGCAGTCTGGGAAGATATGATCGACAGACTACAATGCTTTGCAAGAGATGGCCTGCATCTGTCTCACATGGGCTTCAGGATTCTGGCAAAGGGTCTTCCCTCCCCATAGTGCCTTTTTTAGGAAAACTGATGAGGTTAAAACTACCAACATAAAAATTTCAACAAAACACAAATGAAAGGTCATGCTGCCAAATGCTAGGAGTCTAAACATGAAACTGCACTCATTGCAAACATTCCTAACACTGGAAAATGCTGACATCTTCGCAGTCACAGAAACCTGGTTCAAAGCTGCGGAGAGCACCCCAACCTTACCTGGTTACTCATCCTATCATACATTCAGACTCCAAACTGTGGGTAGTAAAGCCAAAGAAGGTGGAGATTCAATATATATATATATATATATATATATATATATATATATATATATATATATATATATAAAAGAGATACACACCTCCAGGCTGGTCAAAATGTATGATGCAGAGGAGACACTCCAGGTGCAGTTAACTATTGACAAGACCCCTATACAAATCAGAGCTAGCTATCAGCCCCCAAATCTGACCCAAGATGCCTAAACTGCCTATCTTCACCTCTTTAAATCTATCAAGATTCAACCCTTTACCCTGATCCTGGGTGACTTTAACTACCCAAACATAGACCGGAAGAACTATTCTTTCCAGAACACAAATGCCCTGTGATTCCTCGATTTTGTCAATGTAAATGCTTTGGAACAGCTAGTCGATACCCCCACAAAAGTTGATAATATCTTGGACTTGGTAGGTATTAACTAACATGAGTAACCAAGGCAGCATCCCTGCAGTATCATCATCCCTTATAAGATCTGACCATAAAGTGGTCACGTTTGAAGTCATTATCTCCCCAACCCCCCCCCCCGTCTAGCTAGGGTCAATCAAAAAAACTTCTCCAAAGCTGATTGCAGCCTCCTGAGGGATGGTATAAACAGCTTCACAGCCCTCTCCCTCTCTCTAGGTACTGGCACCAGTATCCAAATCTATACCAAATTACTATACAAACATTTATATAGATGATTGGAATCAGGAACACCTGACAGACTAAATCATCCTCTGCAAGGAAGAGTAAACCTATCTGGTGAACATCTGCAATTAATAAACTCTATAACAAAAGAAAAAAAAATGCTGACCAGGACCAAGAAGGAGCAGGTGCCTAACTGGAAGCAATCTCTCCTTAGCCTGACAAAGCAAATAAGAGCACTAATGAATTCCTCCAAAGCAAACTTTGAGTCCAAATTGGCCACATCTACTAGAGGCAATCATAAGGCCTTCTTCACATATGTCCATAATCTCAAAGGTAGCACACAGATCTGTTCAGAACTGGTGGTCAAGTACACCACATATACAAATGCCGTAGCTATACCAAACTTGCTGGCTGACAGATTCAGTGAAAATTTCATCCATCTGTATCCCCCATCAGTAAATCAGGACATTCCCAATACCTGTCCCCTTCCCCTTATATCTAGGGATCAGGTCATCACTGCTCTCTCAAAGGCAAAAATACAGCCTCCATGAGACCTGATAACATCCCAGGCTGTATCCTACATGAACTCAGGCAGGAACTTGCAGCACCATTAGGTACTCTGTTCAACTAAAGCCTGAGTACTGGTTTTTGTCCCAGCTGAGTGGACGACAGCCACTGTCATCCCTTTACACAAAGGCGGACCGTCCACTGATCTGGGAAATTATAGACCCATCAGCCTAACTATCCTAATCTGCAAGGCCATGGAACAGATTATCATGGACCTCATTAACAAGGACATTGGCAACCTCCAAATACTCAATTTCACACAGTTTGGCTCCATTAAGGGGAGGGCATGTCTGTTAAATTTAGTCAATACTTTTGAGACTGTCACCAAAGCCATGGATGAGGGGAAGACAGTGCACATCGCCTACCTTGACCTGGCCAGAGCCTTTGACACTATTCCCCACTCTGGCATAATAGATAAACTCTCTCAACTAGTCATCAATCCGTATGTTACCAGATAGGTAGCCTACTGGCTCACTGATAGAACCCACCTAGTCAAAATAAGGGAAGGCACCTCAAGCAGTAGACCCATATCAAGTGGCGTACCCCAGGGTTTGGTCTTGGAGCATCTGTTATTTAGGATCTACTTTTCTGAGGTACAGGCCAAAACCAGTGGGCTATGGCTGATCAGGTTTTCAGATGACTGCAAGTTGGGAGCTGTTATCAATTCCTCTAGTGACATGGACATCCTCCAAGAGGGTATCATGCAAACAAATGACTGGTGCCAGAAACATGGCCTCAAGCTGAATATAAAAAAATGCATCATCATTCCCTCTGGGGAGGGAGATGTCCCCACAAATTATCACATTAATAACAATGTTCTAAGCATGCAGTCAGTCGTGAGGGATTTGGGCACCCAGATTGATAGCAGCCTGACTTTTGACCACCATGTTGCTTCCTTCGTACAGAAAGCTTTCTACATGGCCCACTGCATAAGTAAGGGTATCTCATCCAGGGACAAGGTGGTTATAACATCCCTGTATTCTTCCCTTATAAGGCCCATTATTCAGTACAACACCATGTACCTCTCAGAGCACATGCAGCAGCTGGAGAGACCACAGAGGTTCTTCACCAGGAGAATCCAGGTCCTCAAAGATCTACCATACGCAAATAGGCTAAAATCCCTATCCCTCTAGTCTGTTTCATACAGACTCCTCAAAGATGACATCTGTCTGGCATACAAGGCAATCTTGGACCCCAACTTGACGGGACTGCTGCATACCCGCAGGTCAAGCTCCACTCGAGTAACCCGCACACGCGGCCTCAACCTGGTCTGTGATCTCAGTAGGACTTGCGGGCAGGATAGATTTGTATCCCAGAGACTCCCCAACTTTGGAAAAGACTCCATCTCCATGTCAATCAGAGTAGCTCTTTATCCCTTTTTAAGTGCAATCTGGATAACTGGATGGGAAATAGAAATCAGATTACACCCATGTCCCTGCTGGACATGGGCATCAGGTGATTTGTCTATGCATGGGCTAAACTCTTGGCTAGGCTTCTAAGGGTTTCAGGGCCAATAGCCTAGTAACTTCCTATAATATATTAATAATGCTCGAGCAGTAGATTATCTCTCTACATCTGACTGCTGACTCTTTTAGCACATATGATGATGACTGCTGACACCTTTAACACGTATGTTGCTGAAACATGTTTCTGCAATTTTACGTGTTAAGTACAGCGACCATACACCGACTCTAGGTTTCAGAAAGGTTTTTCACATAAAAGAAAACCTTTCTGCCTCTTAAATATGTTACCTGATATGTTTGTTATTTTTCCCAGATGGGGGGTTAGGATATAGATTAGTCTTGTGGGCAAGGTACATACATATTCAGCAGTCCAGGAGAGTGGCTATCACTAAGTAGCCAGTATTTCTCCCCTGGAGATGTTCACAGAGCCTGTTTTACTTGGGTGAGCAATGTAGAGAAACTTAGCTGTTAAACAAAAAAGTGAACAGTATCTTTTGATGGTGGTCACACATTCACTTCCTGTACAAGTAAGTCTATTGAAACTGTTGCAATAAAGGGGTGTCAGTACGTGGACATGTCTGAATGTGTATTTGCAGTGACATGACCAAGGATTTATAAATGTGTGATTGTGTTTGTGTCATTTCTGTGTGTGTGTGTGTGGAGGGGGGGGGGGTTGTGACTATTTCCATGAATGCTAGTGAGTGTGGTAGTGTTTTAAATAAGTGGATGCATGTCTGTGTGTGTATGCATGTGCCTATATACAAATTTGTTTGTGAGTTTGTGGGTGACTGTTTCCTTGAGTTTCTGGATTAGTAGGTGTGAGTGTGTGTGTGTGTGTGTGTGTGTGTGTGTGTGTGTGTGTGTGTGTGTGTGTGTGTGTGTGTGTGTGTGTGTGTGTGTGTGTGTGTGTGTGTGAGAGTAAGAGGGTGCTCTTGATAACACAATGCATGGACCTGTTCATAGGTGCTTACTAGGCTAATGACCACAAGGGTGTTTTTAAGCCTAGCCATGCATCCTAAATCTCTGACAAGTTCTGATACCCATGATAAGTGTAAGCAGGGGCCTGGGAGATGAACCATTTACAAGTTGTCTGTGTCCATTAGAGACATAGGTGCCAAACCAGGGGTGAATTTCCTGTTCCCCATCTAATTGTCCAAGTTGCACTTGAATTGAGCTAGGGAGGAACTCTGTTTCATATGGCTAGGGAGCCTGTTTCATAGACAGGGTAGTCTCTGGGATACATACCTGTTTCTCCAGCAGGTCTATTTATATCACAAGCAAGGTTTAAGTCTTTAGAATGGGTAATTCTGGTGTTCTTTTCTTTGTCAATATGCAGGAGGTCCAGCAGAGTGGGGTCTGACAATGCCCTGTATGCCAGACATATATCTCCCTTCAAAAGGCTGTAGGAGACAGAATACAGGGATAGGGCCTTGAGGCTGTCTGCATAGGACATTTGACTTAAGCCTTGTATTCTTTTAGTGAGGAAGCTCTGTGGACATTCCAACTGTCGGATATGCCTGGTTAAGTACATACCAAAGGAGGCATTGTACTCAAAGATAGGTCTGCTGAATGCTGAATACAGTGGAACAATGACTTCCTTTGACTTAAATGCCACAGATTTGTTTATAAGTTGTGCAACATAGAATGCTTTTCTCAGTACTGTAGACACTTGATGGTCAAGGGCTAGATTGCTATCTATGTGTGACCCTAAGTCCCTGATTATTAGGTCAATTCTTAAGGGGTGTGTTGTCAATATGATAGTTACCAGGGATGGATGACTTCCCAAAGGATACTATTCTGTATTTCTTGGCATTTCCTTTTAGTCCGTGGCTCTGACCCCAATTATTTGTCTGTGTCAGCCCCTCCTTGAGATCATTTGAGTTAGTGTGGGATTCAATGACAGCTCCTAATTTGCAATCATCTTCAAATTTAGTCAGCCAGAGACCACTGACATTGGCCTTAACTTCTGAGAAGTAAATGCCAAAAAATGAGCGTTCCCAGGACTGATCCCTGATGGACTCTACTTGTGACTGGCCTCTTTGTAGAGGCGGACTCCCCAATTCTAATTTCCTGGAGAAACCTACCATTGCCAGCTTTGTCAATGCAGTGTTCAGGTCAGACATATGATAATGGGCAACTAATGAAGTGTTTCTCACTGCAACTTTACTACGTCTATGAATTGACATTTCTGTCTGTTGTATTAATTGACCAACTCATGCTGGCAACCAGCGCAGAGAAATGTCTGAACCCCAGGGTATGAGTTCTGTATTGCCCTACTGCATTTCTAATGACATCGTGGAGATCTGTATGTAATAGTAGATAACTCAGACGACAGAATTCTCAGAGCTCCTGCAGGAGTCAATCTGTAAGTGCAACCACAGCAGTGCTGCTGTCCGCAGTGACCACTCTTGTTTGTTCACCTAAACTCCCAATGAAATCCTCAAGCCTTCCATTTACACAATGCTAATCGTGAGAAGTCCTAGTACTATTTAAAGAACAATGTTATCTGCAAATAAAAAAACACACACAAAATCATTGTTAAAGAGTGGAAGTTAAATCACAGTGTCCTTCTTTCACTATAGCTATCAATCTGCATCTTTAAACACAGTACAATGCGTAATGTTTTGTGTTAAATTGTGAAGTTTTAAGATCACCCCAGTGAATGGATTTTCTAACATGGAAATTTCATAGATGTGATTTATCACTGTATTTGCTAACAAACTCATATCGAAGGCCTAATTATTTCAATATGAAAATGTACTACATTAAAAAATAACTGTAATATGTTGGGTGAAACAATGCAACCCAGTGAAATGCAATTAAGAAAAACAATAGGCTTCAATAGAAAGGTGATAGCTACAACGGAAAAACAATCTTTGAATTATAAAAGATGCACATACTATATAAGTATCTGTAATGCAACTTGCAGTACAGCAAGACAAAACGCTCAACTGGTTTGTTACTGCATATACTCATTCCCACCTATAGAGTGTTTTTGAGTTTGTACTCTAACCTCCAGTTGGTTTAGCCAGAGCTTTTAAAAAAAATAAGTGATCAACTCAATAAATGTTTATATCTCTAGAACCATAAGTGTTACTCAAAAACTGAAAATGGCAAACTACTCAGCACAAAGCAATTTTTTACAGCAGTTTCATTCATTCCATTCTAGGTGTTATACTAGATTTTATAAGCCATAATAATCACAGTAAAATTAGTTTTTGTAATATTATATAAACAGCGTATAATATCTCAGCAATCTTTTGTGCAACTCTCACAGTCAGCAGCATTTTTTTCATATAGCTGTTAGCTTGTCCTGTTGTCATAAGAATGGATAAATAGAACATACTGGTTCATGAACAACATGTACGTGGATGTAGGTTCACATCTGTGTTACCTTTTGTAAAGGGGGAACTATTCATTTTTTTCTACTTGCTTGGTATTAACAAAATGTTTATGTTTACAAGGACTAATGCAGTAAGAAACTGAGGAGAGAGAAATGGCTGCCAGTCTGCCCTGATAACTAAGATTTTTGAGGCAACTGTAGTAATTAATCCTCATACAATATGCAAATCATGGTGCTTCCTTCACCCAGTCCTGGATCTGCCTTTATCCTCCACTGTTTTATTATTGCAAATGATCCCAAGACAGTCCTATTCCCCCCGCTTCCTTTGGGCTACTGTGAAACCTCATACACTCTTTGCCTGCGTCGGATGTATCAGTATGCTTGTATATTCTGTTTAAATCCTTCAAAGTCTATATGGAAACATTATGCTACTCTGCATGGCATATGCACCTAAATATGAGAGGAGCTTTTCCACATACAGCCATATGTGTACTCTGTGCCATCCTCCAAGGTATTTAGTTAACCCTGCACCATGTGACTAACTCTCTGTGACACTACACATATTGCATCTCCACCAGTATCACAGATGTATATGTGTTACTCCCTTTTACACTTTTCCAAGGTATATGGGATTTTCTATCTCTGCCCCTTTAATTGTAAATATAAGTAGAGCTGTATAATGTATGATAATACATCTCACAGGCTTATTTGTTTGCAATTTCAGCTTCTCATGACAGCTTGTGGAAAATGAAGAAAGAGCACGTTCTCCCATGCAGAACATGAAATCCTGCTTCCGGCTCCCTGTTTGCATTTTCAATGAATGCATAGTAATGAAAGATCTGACTGGGTCTTCCAAAAAACATGCCAAGTGGGACTTGATAGCTGATATCAGTGCTGTCAGTGGCCAAAACTGAACATGCAAGCAGAATATTCTAATATGATCAGTGCCACACATCCTAGGGCAGCCCATTTGCCACAGGTGCAGAGGGCCATTGGAGAAGTTCCAATAATCTAACTCATTTGACAAGGGTCCATAGGTAAGTACTAGTTAAACAGTCTGCACACCATTACTAGCCTAGCCAAAAACCCAATTCCAAATTCCCTGTAGCCTCTAAGAGAGCAGAACAATATAGACTGAGGAAGAGTTTAAGGCTGCACATACAAATATTTAGGTTTACCTTGAAGGTGGCCAGGGTGCTAATTTACTTGACATGTAGTGGAAGTTTATTATGGAGCTGAGGGATACATAAGAATATAAATCTATCATGTCAACATGTCTTATTTATTTGCTGTTAAAGGTTTAGTTCCTTTAATTGAGCACTTGAGGTACCATTGGTTGTATGAAGGAACATGAGTTCAAATAAGGTTGAATCCTTCATGGCTCGAAAGGCTAGAAACAGAGCTGCATGAAAACTGTGCAAAAAGAAAGTGGTGACAGTCTCTCCTGAATGGTAAGATTTTTGAAGCAACTGATTTTTAATTATGAATCTCTGAGGCTTCTCAAGTTGTGTGACATGTTTAGATAAATATATGCCAAGAGGTACAAAGGTCTAATCTGATGTTGTCAATCTTCATTTTATCCTTGAAATATGGGTTCATTTCTGATACCAGAAGTGGCTCAGTCATTACTACCGCTCACATAGGCCAAAATCTCTCGAGCTTCATCCCTACCCACAATCCCCCTCTCCCCCTTTCTCAAAAAAAAAAAAAAGAAGAAGAAGAAGAAAAAGATTGTATCTTTCTGGTATCTACTTCTGTCTTTTTGTACAGAAGTGTGGTATTTGTTTATTTTTTTCTTTTTGTAATTATGGCTGACAAACCCAGAGGTTTTAAAATATGCCAAAAGTGTGGCCACAAAACTCTCATTTCAGACTTAGATCTTTTATGTGTCTATTGTTTAGGTGCTGGTGTCGTGCATCTTCATGAGGACTGCACCATTTGCAGAAGCTTTAGCCACAGAGCTCTCATTAAGAGGAAGAATAAATTAATCTTGAAGGGCTTAATTCCATTAGTGTTTGGGGAAGCCATATCTGCTTTTAAGAGTAAAACTGATATGTCTTCCCCTTCTTCTTCATCATCTTTAGAAAAGACCAAAAAGAGGAGCTTATTTGTACCATCATCCCACTTGGAACAGACTTGTAAAAAGCATAAATCATCAGCTCCACAATGTACTTTGGATCTGATGGAATTTCAATCAAAAACTTCAGTGCCAGAAAATAAATCATTGGTACTGACAACTGTTTTAGCTCCTAAGACCTTGACAAAATCTTCTGTACAACAGGAGATTTAGATTTCGACTCAGGATACTTCCTCTTTGACACAGACTACATCAGCACAGATAATTCAACATCCTAATTTGCCAAGAGTGATCTATTCACCAACTATTGATCCCTTTGCTGGTGAATTGCCCAAGGTCTTTTTTCAAAGACCAAAAACACCTTCTCAGACCTCTATTTGTTCCACAAATGTCTCACTGAAAGTGATGTGGAGAGACTAGTGAATTAAATTCTGTGGGTGAGAGGACTTACAGGAATCCCCTTCGCTCCAACCTCTTTGGGTCTCAGTATGGATTCAGCTTTTACCTCCTTAACTACTCCTCCTCTGAACTTGTCTGAGGTTTCAGAGATATCAGCTCTCAGTCGTCCGAAACTGACTATATTGCTTCCAGAGATATTTTCCCTTTGGGTCTGGTTATTTCCCTCAGTTCTTCAGCTCTGTTGGATCTAGAGACCTCCTGGGGCTGTATCTGTCCTGTTGGCTCTCAGGAGCTGTTGTCAACTCAAATTTTTTTCAGAGCCATCCCTGAGCCTTGGCGCTTCAGCATGGTATAGCTCAGCCCTGGCTTCTGTCTCGGGGGCTGTCTCATTAGAGCAGGGAGTGACTACAGTTCTGATGCAGTCACCCTCAGTTCTGGCCTCCCTTCCCACCTTGGGCGGTACCAGACTTTGAGGCAATGGAGTGGGCTTTGTTCACAGTGATCACTCAGTTGGTCCCTTCCTCCTTGGAGCACATCCCATTCTCATGCTCCCTTATTCAACCTGTATCACCACTGGGGCAGTGAGTATCAAATTCACATAACTCACAGATTCCTCTATCCATTTTCCCAATAGAGAATCTCAGGCGATTGATAGGTTTGGGAAGTGGGTTTATGCCTCATGAACTGCTGCTTTAAGGTCTTTGAATTTCCTGGCACATTTTACCAGAGTCCAAACAGAGTTGACCAAGGAGTTGTCAGATACCCTCACAGGAGCTGTTACTGAGGGAGTCCAAGACAAGGTTGCTTCCCAGCTGGCCAACCTGGAGTCTATATCAAATTTGTCCATGAGGCTCATTGCACATGCAACCAAAGTGACTACCTGAGTGGTGGGTTCAGGCATAGCCATAAGGAAACATGCCTGGGTGTGCCTTTGTGACTTTGTGGAACCATTTAAATTTTCATTCATCAATGTTCCCTTTGATGGATCATCTCTTTTTGGCCCAAACGTTAAAGAGACATTATGCAGGTATGAAAAGGATGGTAAGACCCTTTCTGCAGTGGTAATACATTTTTCCACTCCCCGAATATTAATTTCCAGGATTCAGAGGAGCAGTGGAAAAATGTGGTTCAGGATATCACATGAGCCTTTCCAAGATACATGTGGTGCAATTTTCCCAGGGGCAAAGGGGAGAACTACAATCAAAGATGCCATCCAAGCAGCAGAGGTGGTCTACAGAATCAGGGCTTCAGGGACTCTTTCCCAGGTAAGCCCTTTTACCATTCTTGAAAAGAAGCCCAATTGTCTTCCTCTGTAGGCAGTCAGGGGATGCTTATCTTTGCAACAAAATGCCTGGCTAAATATAACAACAGATTCTTGGGTGTAATGGACCATATCTAGAGGTTATAGCATACCCTTTTCCAACCCTCCTCCCATTTGCAAAAAAATCCCCAATGTTCTACCCAGTCAGAGGGAACCAGCAGTTCTAGAAATTCAAAAGCTACAAGATAAAAGAGTTATCCAAGAAGTCCCACAGGACCAGACAGAATCCAGAATTCACTCAAGATTCTTTTTAGTGCCAAAAAAAGACAAGGAACTGGAGACCAATTTTGGACCTTAGCATGCTGAACAAATCAGATCGACTAACAAAATTCCAGATGGCCACAGTACAGTCAATTCTTCTGTTTTTTTGTGAAAGAATGACTGGATGTGCTCAACAGATCTTCAGGATGTCTATTACCACATAAAAATGGGCAAGCATGCCAGAAGATTCCTCCACTTCTGGCTGGGAGCCAGTCATTACCAATTCAGGGTGCTGTCCTTTGTTCTCACCACAGCCCCTAGGGTGTTTACCATATGTATAGCAGTAATAGCTGCTCATTTGAGACTGCAAGGATTCCGGATGTTTCTATGCTTGGCTGACTGGATCATTACGGCTTCGACCAGGCATCAATTGATAGAGGCAAGGGATTACACTCTCAAGACCTGTGCATACCTAGGAATAACTGTAAATCATGAAAAATCTCAAATGACTCCAACTCAGAGCTTAGAGTTTATAGGGGCAATACTGAATACAACAACAGCCGTAGCATCGCTTCCTCCAGTGAGACTTAAAAAAAGTCATAACTCAGGTTCAGAAGATAATCCACAGGAAGAATGTACCCACCTGACTAATTTTACATGCTCTAGGTTCAATGGCAGTGACAATAACTCTAGTTCCCCTAGCCATATTTCACATGAGAATTCTACAATGGCTACTGGCATCTCACTGGTCTATGCTATACCATACCATGTCAAAAAAGATTATGATCACCAATCATTTCAGGAAGGATCTAGCTTTGTGGATTCATCCAAAAGAAATTATCCTGGGCTGCCCCTTCGTCTTTTCAAAACCCAAGGCCATAGTGACCATGGGAACCTCCCAGATGGGTTGGGGGTGGGGCATTTTCTGGGCAACACTGTCCAAGGCACTTGGGCCCCTTAGAAGGTCAACTTGCATATCAATGTTATGGAACTATGAGTGGTGCTTTTATTATTGCAAGCCTTTAACCAGCTGTTCCTCTGGGAACAATTGCAATTCATGCAGACAATATGTCAGTAGTTTGGTACATCAAACACTCAGAGAGTGGCAGATGGTGATCTCTTCCAACTGCTTTCTGATGGCAGTGTACATTCTGAGGAGTTCCATAGTGACAGCAGACAAACTAAGTAGATGTATCCTTCAGCCTCATGAGTGGTCTCTCAATCCAGCAGTGTTGGAAGAGATTTTCTGTTTCTGTGGCCAGCCTTACAGCGACCTGTTCACCTCTCCCCTAAACACCAAGTGCAGCACCTACTTTGCCCTGATTCCACTCCATGGAGGTCACCAAGAGATGCCCTTCTTCACATGTGGTCCTCTGGACTCCTATATGCCTTTCCCTTGATACCTCTAATTCCAAAATTCTTACAGAAAGCACTCATTGAAGAGCAAAGTAATCCTTACTGCTCCATTTTGGCTTCATCAGATCTCGTTCTCCTTTCTTTGTCCTGATCTAATTTAATGACCTTGGACTCTTGATTCAACTCCAGACCTTCTGTCCCATCCAGACAGACTAGCTCACCCAGACATTATGAACCTCAAGCTGACAGCATGGTTCCTCCATTTCCACTAGTTGCCAGTCATCTTAACCTTTCATCCCCAGTATGCCAAATTATTCTAGCTTCTCATAGGCCTTCCATCCAGAAACTATATACTAGTAAATGGAAGATATTTACCATCTGGGCTAATGGAAGGGATATTGACCTCCTTCTCTGCTTCTTTTTAAAATATTTTAGACTTCTTAGCCTCTCTATTAAATGCAGGAGCTTCCCCTTCTAAAATCAGAATACAACATGAAGCAATTTCAAACTTCCATAATGGTTTGGAAGAACATTCCTTGGCTTCTCATAGACTTTGTAAGTCATTCTTAAAAGGGGCATTTCTGCTGAAACCCCCATTTCAAAGATCCTACTCCACCCTGGAACATAAACGTAATGTTGCAAACCATTGTACGTTATCCCTTTGAACCATCTGCAGACTGTGATCTAAAGTACTTGTCATGGAAACCATTATTTTTGGTGGCAATAACCTCTGCTAGAAGAATTTCTGAAATTCAGGCCTTATTATGTAAACCACCTTATCTGATTTTTTACAAAGATAGAGTTTCCTTATGAACAAATCCCACCTTTCAACCTAAAGTGGTGTCAGAGTGTAATATCAGTCAGACTATTAATTTTTCCAGTATTCTTTTCAACCTTTTTGAACAGAGGTGACTACTGTTTACATTTGCTAGATGTTCACAATTACACTTTTATCTTCATAGGACTAAGGACATCAGGAAATCTGACAAACTATGTGTATCCTTTTCAAGTGCTAGTTTTGATAAACCAGTCACCAAGGTGACCTAGCCAGATGGCTCAAGGATTGCATTTCCTTAATTTATGGCAAAAAGTTAAGTGCCTTGCCTAGACCTTTAAAGACTCTTTCTACAAGATATGTTGCCACTTAGCAGTTTTCCAATATACAGCTTAAATGGATGATATACATGCAACAGCTACCTGGGCTTCTCCCCATACCTTTATTACTCATTGCAGGTTGGATTTAGTCTCTAAGTGAAGAGCATCTTTCAGTTCAATGGTGCTCAGGAATGTCCTTCTATGAGTCCTCCTAAAGTCTAAGGTAGGTGAGGACTCTGCCCCATATGTCAAGGATAAAATGAAGATTGACAACATCAGACAAAGAAGTTATGTATTTATCACAGCATTCCATCTGCATTGTCCATCTTCATTTATCTTTAACTCCCCTCCCTCCATCCGCCAGCCTTTGAAGATTTTTTGGTGGAATAGATACTTTCATAGAAATTATGGCACTTAAGGCATAACAGATATGTTTTAAATTAACGCATCTTTATTTATACTTTATTTCTAATCTGAAAACCTGATCAGAGGTAACTTGTAGAGCAGGGTTGTGGGTAGAGGTGAAGCTAAAGAGTTTTTAGCCTATGACAGCTGCAGTAATGGTCGAGTTAGTTCCGATATCAAAACTGAACCCATTTGTCAAGGATAAATGAAGATGGGCAACACAGATGGAATGTTATGGTAAGTACATAACTTCTTTTAATTTTAAATTATTTATATTAAATGATGGATATGATAAAATATAAGTAAAGGGAAATCAAGAATTCCTTGTGACTACTGGAGACGTGTTTGGAAATGAAAAGAACCAAATAAAAGGCTTTCCAAACTACTGCAGACATGATGGTCAAATGATAAGGAATTATTAACAAGAGAGTCTAGATCTCTTACATCAGTGTCTGACTGGATGATGCATCACCACTATAGTAATTGAAACTGTTTTGTTTGCCAAAATGAACTATGCTACATTTTTTACATTTAACTTGTGACCATTGTCCTTACACTAACCATTAACATAGTTTCAGTCATTCTGAGACAATTGGCAACTAAAGACATAGATTGAGGAGTTCCTGATATCTGTGCGTGGGGATCCAATAAATTCTGACATCCACAGTGAAGTGATAGACATCTGTGCTAAGCTAAACATGTCACAGCCCAAGATGGGTATGCTTAAATATGGATTACTGTCTGCAATAGGTGTTCCCAATTAATTGACACAACGTATGACCATTACCTATTTATTTTCTATGACCATCAAGGGTCAGTTGCAGATGATTTGGCCCAAAATATGTTACCCATTTTTCCTGTGCCACTCTCTGTTAAGTAGTAATAGTATATTTACCATGCTGCAGGTATTGGCATAGATTTCTTACTTTGTTTGGATAACATCTTTGTGTTTTCATAGGTGCTTTGTTATCAAGTTCCTACATTGTGGATATAGACCAGCCTGATGCTGGGTATGTGTCTGGCTCCAATGATGATGATAATGATGGGAGTCACATCCTGGCATGGTTAGGGGACAGGGTGTCAGCGGTAATTTCAAACAGTGTGATGATTACATTTCCATCCCATTCAATAGCTTTTATGCTTGAAAAGCCTACCCCCAAAAACCCAGGGTGACACCCAAGGACAGTAGGATGTTGCAAAATCTACAAAGGCATTTGGCTCATCTACAACAGTTTAGTCCTTTTGGTTGCTGCAAGCTCCATACAGCATAAAAATGACATCAGAATATAGTGTGCCAGTGACAAAGCATGCCTTAACTGTTATCCACCTTCCAAGCTGAATTTGTCCATAGCTACTTCCCAGTGTTTATGCAAGGCTATAATTTAAGGAGAAGCAGGCATCCACACAGGTAAAACTGAGATTGTTGGGGTAGTATGTGGTTTATCTGATGACCTCAACAAGTTAGTAGGCCAGATGTATATCATCATGGACATGTGGTGTGTGGAGTTTGCATGCTGTAGGTGCTTGTGTCTAGCCAAAATCAATGCATTTCCTTTCAGTGATACAGCTCTTTTTCTACTAGTTAGGCCCATCGTGAGAAAGGGACGGTGTAGTCTCATATCTACAGTGCCACCCTATACACACTTGTATTGAGGGCGATGTGTAGTGAAGTAGATGTATGAATGGATAGGTGTTCATGTGGAGACCAAACATCACCATTCATAGTCACAAAGCACACCTTCCTGTCATTGTGATGTAGATCACACACACACACACACACACACACACACACACACACACACACACACACACACACACACACACACACACACACACACACACTATACATGCACATAAATCTGCAGTGCCCACTTGCAACACATTGAAGGCACAGGCCCTGCCCTGGCCAGTATAATTAGTTATCACCAGTCTCTTGCTCATACTTGACAGTGGCACACACACACACACACACACACACACAGCAGCAAAGCAGCAATCCTCACCACACATATGCAATGCCTAATACTGACAATTGTTACTGTTGCTCTCCATACCTGTTCATATGATTATATCTATGCCTTGCCTTCAGTAAGCTATTCCTTGTCTAGTCTATGCTTAATAGCAGTGTGGCCAATCTATGCATGACATAGCACACCATGGGTCTACTTTTGCATGCAACTATTTTTATTTTACATGCATTGCTTTATTATAATCCATAAGTATCAACCAGACACTCCCTCTTAGCCACTGTTTTTTAATACTATATCTGCTCCATCTTGCATAGTCATGCCCTGTGGACAGCTCCTTGACAGGCTCCTCATCAGGTGCCACCCTCCCTCCCTTCTTAGTATGGTACTTTTCCCTGCAAAATTTGTCTGCCATGCTACAATTGTATGTGTGTCAGTATGCAGGGAAACAGTGCACAGGCTTCTGACATTTTACTGCATGTGGCAGATTCATACTTCAGTGTACATCTACATACATACAGATAGTGGAAGCTAGCCTTAAGCAGGTGAAACACATATTCGGCAATATGATGAGTCTGTGAAAAGACAGTGTTAAAGCTGTTCTGTTCCAAGGTTTCTAAACAGTGTCATCAGTCTAGCTCCAAGGCATATCTAGCATCATCAGTAACACTTTTTTGGGGAAATTAACTCCATGCAGACTGTCAGTATAAGTCCTGCAAGTGCCATATGAGAGAGCTGTGGGCACTACCCATGTGGCCTGCAAACACATTGTAGATTATACCATCTGCGTTACATACAACCTAGCAGTTGAAACAGTAGATCTCTTATTATTCATACACCTTTGTGTCCTGACTCCATGTGGGGCTTTTATTGAAATATGGATGCAGTCACTAGCCCAAAGTACATCAGGGAAATTGGCTGTATCATAAAAGTACAAGATGATTTATTTCATTTTATTTTACATTTGTTTACTGGGAAGGTCCAGCTGGGCGCAAGTTACTGCTCTTACACCCTAGGCCACAGAGGAAGGCAGATATGCTCCTCCACTTGCTGTACCATAGCATGGAAGAACTGATGGAGCACCTTTGAAGTAGTTGTCTGGGATACACCCATTGTATCTCCCACTGGTCATAGAAAGGTCACTGCAGCTCATATTCTCACAGACACATACTTTGGTGTTTAATGGGTTAGGTACGCCACGCATCCCTGCGTCTTCATATGAGGATGATATATCTCATTCATTTCCTGATTGGTGAATTTTTCAACATGGTGATGGTCCACAGGTTCTGTGTTGTGGAGGGCATGATATGTTAGATGTGGATGGATAACTCAGTGTCACAGAGGATAACTCCAAGATTTTACTGCCATCAACAGCTTTGACAATAGCATCACTCCAAGTGGAATATATACATTTATGAACACCTTTTGCCAATTTTTTGATATTATTTGTATCTGCAATTGCCCTTAGATTAGTACTGTTGCTTATTTGTACCTCTTTACACTGCCGTTTTCATATTATGCAAGCCACAGTATTTCTCAGGTTTGGTTAATTGCGTTCAGTGTGTCTCAAAACCAGTCCCACCCAGCACATGGTCAGTATTTTTG
>NC_056728.1:1502876950-1502964450 GCF_019279795.1 Protopterus annectens
CACATCATTATGGTTAGTTCACAAACAGTGGTCCTATGGATATCCTCTGAGACAGGTTCAAAGGCATGGCATGTGAACTTGCACTGTGGCAACACTGATGTGACCTGACATTACTGTGATAGTACTATACTTTATCTAAAGCATCCAAGTTACTGTCCAACAAATAAAACTATAAATAAGTGCTTTGTAAAGATCATAAGACTATCTGTTACATACCAGGCCACACACAATGGCTGTAGCAAAAACATCAGTGTTATGCCAAGTGAAGCTATCAAAGACAGGGGCATATGGTGGATTGAAGCATGGGCAATATGCTGTCAGAGGATTCACCCACAGATGAACCTCGTCAATACATAAGTTCACACTGCAAACTTTTCCTGTGTATTAGTCCCCAACACGGATGTAAACACAACCCTGCCAAGGACTCCTACACAATCACCCTGCAAGGGCCCACACAGAGCCCCCTATCCTCACTATATGCCACGTATACCCAGACATGGACAGAATGCACAGCTCAGGGAAATAACTATGTTGTATGTCAGCCCTTGGAAACATGTAATGCAGAAAAGAGGGATGATCATCTCCTTACAATTAATTAGTGTGTATGTATACCATGAGCATGTGTATTTATCATTTGGGTCTGCTAAGCAGTTTATATTTAATGGGGTTGTTTAAAATCCGAACAGAGTTGATACATTTTTACTTATACAATCCATGGCAACAGTCATATCAGAGCTGCAGTAATATAGCAAATTAGTAACTAGGTTTTACTGATAGCTATACAACGTACACAATAACATTAATAGTTAAGCTACAACACTTTAACAAAATACCACAATAGTTTCACTTGCTAATCATATTAGCCCTGTCAGTCATCACACCTAAGTTGTAGTACTACAACAAACTGCTACATAAAAGGACATAAAATCCCCACTCACCACATCTCCTGGAAAACTGCACCATTCTCCTGTGGTAAAGAACAATATTATCTCTATTCTGTCTGAGCTAAAAAATGAATAACAACAAGTGCAACACTCCTGAATTATATGTCAATTAAGGGTTACAAACACCATTAAGGGAAGTGGGAGGGTAGTGATCAGCCCTGCATACTTACAAAATACCAAGGGTGATACTGTTTCATTGTTCTGTCTCTACACCTGCAACAAATTTTGCCTGACTCCTGTGCACTGCAGATGACAGGGAAGAATGTTCAGTAGCATTAAGTGGTTGGGGTGGTCCTGGGAGTCATTTCAGGTTTAGGCTATGGACCCAATGAGTCCTATACAGACCACACATGACTTTCTTCACTTGCTTCAGCGACGGATTAGTGGAGAGGATGTACATCCCATGACCTATGTAACATTTTAAATCATCACCTATTGTAGTGAATCAGTCTCTGCCCCTTAGTAAGGGCTATAGTGTGCTGTGCCTACCACCATCTGGCCTAGTCATCCCTGCAGCCAGCTTCTCCACAGGCTCATTATCAAGCACCTCCTCCACTGCTGATTCTGGTACGTTCGCCTTCCGAATGGCCTGACCTGGTGGTAACTGACTGCATACCTGGACTTTGTATAATACTGCAGATATTTTACTGCATGATGCATGGTCATACTACACTGAATCCCTAGCTGCATCCAAACAGTGAAGGTGGGTTCCTAGTATGCATAACATGTTTGACATTGACCAAAGTTGTGACAGTGCATTGCTGTAGCCATCCTCTACCATGGCCTGTGTATTTCAATTTGATATCCCTAACCATGTGCCATGATTTCTTTTAGCATCACCAAGTAGATGTCATTGGGGAAAACCACCCCACAAAAAATACACATAAGTGGCACATGTCCCAGATGTAGTGGTAGTGACAATGCCCAGACAGCCTGCAGACAAATTCTATACTATATCGTATGCATTACAGACCAATGGGCAGTTGATGGTGTAGAACACCCTTACTTTTAATATATTGTTGTCCCTGCTCCCCAGGCAAGGTCTTTATTGTAATGTGGGTTTAGTTTGTAGCCATCTGTAATTCAGGGAAATGGGTTATGTCTAAAATTCTCACAAAGTTTGGCCTCTGTCTTGTGCAGTACACCCATGCCACATATGCTCACCCACATGTGTTAACAAAACAATGAGGAGTTAATGGAATATCCTTGTGACAGATACCTGGGATAAACCCATTGTGTCCCTCTTTGGTTGCTGTAAGGTCCCTATAGCTAGTATTCCAAAGCTATCACATACATTCATCCCCTCAGGGATAAGTACTCCATGCATCTCCAAGGCCTTACTATGAGGGCAATAAATCTTGATCAACTTCCACACGCTACCTTATCCATACAGCAGCAATCCACTATTTTTCTCATGAAAAGTATGGTGTGGTATGTTAGGTAAGGCTGAATGGTTCATTGGCACAAAGGTTGAGGATGCACAATATTATAACTACTGTCAGCAACAGCAGCTTCTTGCATACACATATTGACTGATGCAACAGCTATCCCATACATTTTTTTGAGCTCAGTTTCCTGTATCTTCAAGATTTTGTTGTGGTGAACAACCCTGGCAGTAGCCTCTCTCTATATAGAATTTATACATTCTCAATCACTACAATAAATTGTTTACTCTGATTTGCATTTGTGATTGTCCTGTACTTAAACTGCTGGCCATTTCCATGTTATTATCCCAAAATGTGCATATTATGTAAGCTACAGGATTTCTTGGCTTTCCGGAATTGCGCTCTGTGTGTTTCTGAATCACTACCAGTGCATTGCCACTCATCACATAAAAGCATCCATTACAACAGAATATCCAGTTCAGAATCCCACTGAGTATTTCAGAACTTTCAGGAAGTGGCTGCAACTTATCGTTATTTAACTCACTTTTTTTAAGAATCATTAAAAATTAACATAATTGTTTTTCTAACCAATTGATAGAACATAGGAAGGAGAATTCTTTCCTTCTGAATTATGGTGTCACAGGTTTCATGGAGTCCTTATTTCACATTTTATTTTTATTTCATTTTATTTTACATTTGATTACCAGGAAGGTCTGACTGGACACAAGTTCTTTTTCAGCGGAGGCCTAGGGAGAAAAGTTCCACATAGATATAAAGTGACAATACATTTGAATTAAACATCATACTTTAGCTTAAGAGTACATTGATAAATATTGCAGGACATACCTAAACAAACAAACTGTAGTTTGAGTACATAAGACTTTTGCAGGTACATCAAATGTGTAAGGCAGGCAAATAGAGAAGAACATATTCAGCCAATAAATCACACAATCACAACAATGCATGAGAGAATACAATAGTTTAAAAGAGATGGTATAGTTGTCTGGGAGCCATTGTAGTATTATAGATAATATGAGTATGGTACCTGAGATTAGAGCATAGTTAGGTTAGTAAGTTATGGCGTGGGTTATCCAGGATTTGTACAAGAACAAAGCCAGGTGTTTATTAGGTGAGTTTTTAGTAATATTTTAACTTGTACTAGAGAAGTAGTATTTGAAATATTGCTAGGTAGTGTGCTCCATTTTTTTAGATATGAAATTGAAGAAGAGGGATTCACCTGAGGCATTATTGGGTTTAATTACATCTAGTAGGAATTTATTACTGGAGAGTGGGGTCCTGGGCGCTGCCTCAGAACAAGACGTTTTCCGGTTCGATCCTCGGCTGGGGTGCCTTCTGTGCGGAGTCTGCATGTCCTCCCTGTGGTCACTTGGGTTTTCTCTGGGTGCTCCGGTTTCCTCCCACATCCCAAAGACATGCTGTAGGAGAATTGGACACTCTAAATAGGCCCTAGGTGTGAGTGTGTGCATGTGTGTGCCTTCTGTGGAAGGTTGGGCTGGCAACTTGACACCGTAAAACTCCACTGCCAATAATGAGCAGACAGGTGATCAGCTGTGGCGACCGCTAACTGGGAAAAGCCGAAAGAAGAAGAAGAAGGGTCTTAATACTGGAGTGGGGATGTACAAGATTTTGAAGTACAGTTGTTTTTTTTTTTCTGGCTGATTCAGAATTGTATGAGCTAGCGAAAGTTGATTAAAGAGTAAGAGCTGAGGTAGTTCCAGTCAGTTCAGTTGCTTTAGAGCTATACAGTGATGTGGCCTATAAGAGGAGTCTGTGGCAAACCTTGCTACTTTATTGTAACGGGTCCAGTTTAGCTAAGTCTGTCTTCCTAAGGTTAATAGGTATTGCAGAGGCAGAGAGGAGTGTTGAGATGAGGTATGTACGTGCAATGGTGGCTTTTGAGTGTTTTGTAAAATACTGCTTATTTCTATATAGAACTCCAAGTTTTTTATGTATTTTTTATGGTCTGGGCAATGTGGATATCAAATCTCAAATTGTTGTCAATATCTGCTCGTAGAAATTTGGTGTGATTTATCAGTGAGATATTGGTCTTGGTCATGGGCAGCATATTAAATGAGGGCTGTGGTATTGTGGATCTGGTAGGTTGAAAAAGAAGAAGTTTGTTTTGTTGGGATTCACCATTTGATTGGTTCTACTAAGCCAAGCTTTGACAGATGAAAAAGAATCTTGTGTTTGTAAGTGAAGTTCCATTAAGGAAGAAACTGCACATATTAACATGGAATCATCTGAATATTGGATGATAGAAGCATCTAGTGTAAAAGTATGGAGTTTGTGAATAGGGACAATAGAGATCCTAGGATGGATCCTTGGGGAACTCCTATGGTCATAGGAAGGATAGGGGAGAGGATATGTTGCCACTGGACTGACTGCTGGTGACTAGATAGATAGCTTTAGAACCAGGTAATAGAGGATTTACTTAGATTCAGATCAGATAGAAGATTAATTACTTTACTATATCAGACCAGGTTAAAGGCTTGTGAAAGGTCCAGAAAGATAGCAGATACAAATTTACCATGATTTCTGTGTCGGTTTACAGTGTTGGTGAAAGACATTAGAGCAGTGGTAGTACTGTGAAAGGGGCAAAAGTCATGTTGGGTATTAAAGAGAAGTTTGTGAGTATGTAAGTATTCCATAATTTGAGTAGTATACATCTCTCTAGAATTTTAGACAAAGGGGATAAAATTTCAAAAGGGTAGTATTTGGTCAGTTCTGTAAATGCACCCTCTTTGTGTAGTGGAACAATGTGAGAGGTTTTCCGAATCTATGGAACAAGATTTTCAGATACAGATCCATTAATGAGGATGGCTACAGTGTATGTCATGGCTTCAGCTGCAGTTTTAAGAAATTCAGCTGGAAATTTATCTGCAGCTAATGTTGTGGGTTTTAATTTTTTAAGCCATTTTTTTTATTGTGGCTGTGAAGACTGATTGAAATATAAAGGTGTTATTGTTATTGTGTGATTTAAGTGGATCAGTACTAGGCGAGGAGTTCTGAAGGTTAGAGAAGGCTTGGATGGACTTGGTAAAGCATTTTTGAACTATGTAGCTATGTTTTCTGAGTAGCAAGGAGAAGATAATGGTCAGTTGCTTATCTGGAGCCAGGATCCACAATATCACACACCATCACGTTACAGCACCTCAGGTACCAATATGATTCTGTCAAAGTCCATGTGGGTGTAAATGACCTGAGACATACCTCACTAAACTATATCAAAAGAGATATAATGGATCTCTCAGAATATGCATCACAGATAGGTATTTGCCTGACATTGAGCAGTATTCTACCTTCACCAATGGTAATGCACCAGTATGAACATACAATGATTGATTTTAATAATTGGCTTTGTTTCCAGTGCCACTCCAAATGATCCATTATCTGTCAGCATGGGAGAAGATGTTCAAAAGACAACTCTGCTTTGACACCTGTCCCCATAGGCTTTTTTATACTAGCTAAAACTTTATCCAACTCCTTAGATCCTTTGTAGGCTATGCCAAAAAGACAAATTTACATAGTGAAAATGTCTACAAGCAACCTTAAGGTATTACTACTCAATTCTCAGAGCCTAAACAAAAACCTCCTCACTCTTCAAGCCCTCTTCACTCAGGAGAATTTAGACATTTGTGCAGTGATTGAGACTTGGTTTATAGCCATAGAAAGTACTCTGGAAGTGCAAGGTTACAGTGCCTTCCACACATTTAGACCAGCAGCAGCACAGACTGGGGCCAAACGTGGAGGTGTTTCAATCTATGCTTGCAACAAATATACCTCCAGGTTGGTTAAACAAGATAATACCATGGAACTCAGTCACATGCAAATCATCATTGTAAGGTCCCTCGCTATATCATGGCTAGCTGTGGGTCGCCATCTATGCTGCTAGATTCTCATGACTCTTGCCTTAACCTACTAGTGGTGCTCAAAATCTAACCAAACACCCTATTCATGGGTGAATTCAACCATCCCTCTATAGGCTAGGAAATGTACACTGCATCAAACTCACAGGCACAATACTTCTTGGAATTTATTAACACAAACAGTCTAGAACGATAGAGCATGCTCCATCCAGAGGATCAAACATACTAAATTTGGTACTCACCGACATAGAAAAGTGTTACACCCCTGCCCTGCATGTCATGTCTTCACTAGTGAGGTCAGATCACAAAGCTGTCTCATTTGAATTAAAACTCAACCAAGAAAATCAAGCTAAACCACTAACAGTAAAGAACTATTCTAAACCAAACTGCAACATATTATGGTACCGTTTGTTAATATTCAAACCTCTCCCAATCTCGAAACCACAGCTACCTATGCAAAATTATTCACAAAGTCACTATACAAACATGTGAATGGCTGCATAGAGGCCACCATTCTAACCAGAAATAAACCCAAAACAAACACTAAAAACAAAGTCTCACTGGTGAAATCTTCACCTAAATGTTGTTTGTCTTTTCGGCTTTTCTCTGTTAGGGGTCACCACAGTGGAACTCCAGTCCGCTAATGACTGGCAATAGATTTTTATGGTGCCGAGTTGCCAGCCTGATGCTCAACCTTCAGTGAAGGCATGCCCATTTTGTGCTATATAATAAAAGAAGGAAACTTGTGGCTAAAATCAGGAAAATCAACTCCCTTAAAATCAAGTGACCTCTTATACAACTAAGCAAGAAACAATGAGATCTAATTATGTCCAATAAGAACAATCACAAGGTCAGAGCATCCTTGCAGGCTAAGGACAATCAGAAGGCCTTCTTAAGCTACATCCAGAACCTTAGCAGTAAAACACAACAATGTGCTGAACTGGTGGTCAATTGTACCACCTACACCAATCAAGGTGACATAGCAAATCTACTGGCTGATAAATTCAGCTCAAATATCAGCCCCCCCCCCCAGCTCCACCAGGAGAAATCCCCTACATTATACTTCTTCCAGTTATAATCAGGGACCAGAAGTCGTCAGCACTCGTTAAAACTAAGAACACCACCTCCACCTCTGTGAACCCTGACAATATGAAAACACATCACACTTATAATTTCAACCCTGACAATATCCCTACTTGCCTCCTGAACAGTCTAAGACATGACCTGTCAGGACCACTTGAGGCACATTTGAAATAGGCTGTATTCCAAGTGAATGGAGGACCACAACAGTCATTCCCTTGCACAAGGGTAGACCATCAACTGACCCAGAGAACTACTGACCCATCAGTCTAAACAAGCCTAATATGTAAAGCTATGGAATGAATTATCATGGAACTGATAAATAAGGATACTAGCTACCTACAGGCACAGGTGACAGTACTGTTTTGCTTTTGAGATGTAAGATGAATCTGTTAGAGGATGAAGATGGAGTGGGCTATGTATCCATTTTTAGTAAATGGTGAATGTGTGCATTAACATTTACAAATGCAAACCTGTTAGACTTGCATTTGTGATTGGATGAGTTTTGATTTAAGAGCAGGTGAGCAGGTCATGGGTGCGACACTTGATGGCCTGTGATTGATCATATGAGGGCCACATATTCCTAAATTTTAGTACTGGTGATATAATTGTAACTGTTTATGTATCTGTGTTTGTGGACTTGCGTGTGCGTGCGTGCATCTTTGTATGTGTGTGTGTGTGTGTGTGTGTGTGTGTGTGTGTGTGTGTGTGTGTGTGTGTGTGTGTGTGTGTGTGTGTGTTGGTTTATAGATAAATATTAGTCTGCAGACTATTACATGTTTAGCGAACAACCTCAGGTCAGGATCAAACTTTGCACTTCATAACTGTGAGGTAAAGACATTCACTATCATGCCATCCTCACCACCACTTCTTGTGTGTTTTCATGTTTGTGCATATGTTTCAAAAAAGCAAAGTTGTGCTATACAGGCCACAGTGGCCCCTAGTTTCTAACTTAGTCATGGTTCAATGGGAGGAGAAATTTCTAGGAAATTCCATGTTTGCAGAAATATTATTATTATTTACCTACATTTTACAGATGATTTATTGTTGGTATGCAAGTCTGACTCAGCTATGTTAAATGAATGTGTAAAACATAGCAAGGGCTATACTATTTTCTTGAATTTTGTTAACAGTTTCCTATGTGAAATGGTGCAGTTGTTGGACATTGAGGTATGTGGATTTAGTACGAATAACAAGCTTCTAAAAAAAGAAAACTTAGAAGAATCATTGTAGTAATATTTATTTGCATTACTCTAGCTTTCATCCACATGGTATAAAATATACCATTGTGAAAAGCCAACTGACTATGGATTACAGCATTATTTAAGCAACAAACAGTACACTTATGATTTTATTTTTTTTTTATAAAAGAGGTTATCAGAAAACATTTTAAAGAAAATTGTAATGGATTTTGAAAATAGAAGGAGTGTAAAATACCCCCAGTTACTAAAAGTTCATTAATTATGTGAAACAATGATGAAGAAATTGTTGATGGTAAATAGGCTATGATAGATGTGAGTTTGTGTGTACTTAAAACACATATGAATAATCCTTTCTAATAATGGAAAAAAATGTAAGTAGTGTATTTCCTCTTGCCAAGGTTGTGAGTGAGATGTCACAATTTGTACTATGACATGGACTAACTTAAACTTGTTAAGGCAAGGATGAGAAACTAAGAATGTTGTGAAAATCATAAAGAGGAATATGTGCTGGTGCCTTGTGTAATGTTTATCAAGACATCTCAAGCTGTTCTTATTTTATGGACCCTGTTAAAGGTAGAACATATTGTAAAGTGCAATATTATAGTTGTTCTACTGATTACAAGGCATATAAACATTGGATGATTGCAATCAGTAAATGATTTGTTTGTGTCTTTAGGCTTTTCCCGGTTAGGGGTCACCACAGCGGACCTCCGGTCCGCTAATGATTGGTAGTGGATTTTTACGTACCGGGTTACCAGCCCTGACACACAACCTTCAACCAAGGCACGCCCCATTCACGTATGCCACCACACAGAAGACGCTCTAGCTGAGAATCGAATGGGACAATGTCTTGCTATGAGGCGACAACGCTACTGCAGCACCACCACCGCAGTGCGCAAGAAGAAAAATAATGCCTGGCAATCAGCAAATGATACCAGGCATTATTTTTCTTCTTGTTCAGAAACCACATCATGATACAAGACCTGTTGCCCTATCAGCTTTTTAAGTGACTTGGAGTAACACTTCAAAAGACTCTGTGGTGTAATCTAGTGTTTTGTCTGAAAGTCCTGAGCATGACTTTTGGGAGGCATGGTTGCCACACCCCCCTCCAAACATGGATATACACATCCCTTCTCCACTAAAGTATTTCCAATTTTACAGAGCATTCTTGATTTTACCTTTTATATACCCTACTCATCATAGCTCACAAAAAGTACAGTCAGTCTTTTTATTGTTCAGATATAACTCCATGATGCCAAACTTGCTGTTTTGTTGACTTTCTGTATAATCTAGAATAATATCTAAACAGAATCCCTGGGGTCTAGTGTCTCCCACAGTATTATACCCAGAGAATGTTAATCTAGGTGGAGTTGACAAGTAAGTAAGCCCCCATCATGGATGTGTGCCTCTCACAGACAATTTCACACACACACACACACACACACACACACACACACACACAAACTCACTGTAGATCAAGCACATGCCCTTCACTCATTCACACTCATGTACGCAATTACCCATTTACAACACACATACACAGACACATACACACACACACATGCACACAAGCATGCATTTGCGCGCACACACTCTCACACACTGTACCTATCCCCTAACTGACCCTCCTACTGTGACCATCATGTCAGATATTCAGAGGCACTCACCTGGCACCACTCATAACTTGACATTGACATACTCATGTTACCACACAAATGCACACACTTATATACTCCACATCACAACCTATTTGCTATTCTCCCCAGCACGTATTTCTAATGTAATCTCTCCCACTGAAAGCAGTTAGTGAAGATAAACTTTTGTCAGGGTTAAACAACACAGTTGGTGGTGTGATTATTAAAACTGATTAGTTCTCTGTCTTGTTTGTTGGAGTAAAGCCACAAACACATCAACTTCACAAGAATCATTACTAGAAAATACCAATAAAGCTCCAAAAGATGTATTAAATATAAAATAATTCCAGTAAGTTGAGTGCTGTCATCCCCTTGATTACCAGGACTTCCTCAGAACTAAATTAACAAGTATAGAAAGATTAATTTAAATACTTATTCATTCAAGTCATACACACATAAAAATAACCTAAATCAATATGTTATTTTTTTTTTAAATTCAACATATAAAACTATGTATACTATATTATATATATAATACAAAATTAATAATCACAATTTAGCTGCTTTTAACTGCAAAACTGGGCTAATCAAAACATTTTCATTTAGTCCAGGGGTGGTGTGAACACATCATTTCAACTGTCATAGTAACTCCTTATATTCCAATAAAACCTCTCACATTTCACCCCTAGGATCTTTGACTATCTGCTCCATAAGAACAAAATGAAACTTCTGAAACTCATTGCAAGTTAAAGTGTGCTTGTAAAGTGCATTATTTCTGAGACATTTATTGATATCATAAATATGCTTGCAAATCCTAACCTTTAGAGCTGCACAATATCATCTTGAGGAAACAGCTGCAACAGGGACAGCAAGGGGCAAGACCACATATTCCTGGACCATGGGCATGGGCAGTACCTCCAGCACATACAGATGAAGATTCTAAGGGAGAAACTCCAGCTGCAGAGGCAGCTAGTAGACATAGATATGCACAATATATCCTTGCTCTGGCTAAAAGGCAAAGGATAGCACATACACTCACTGCATAAGAGTCAAACGTTAGCTCACATACTCTGCAAGTAACAGGCAAATGATACGACACACACTCACCAGTGAAGGAATACATGTAACAATCTAAGGACATAAAATATTAAAAGTGATGCCATCTGATATCCACAAACTTTGCTTACCCATGTTATGTCTATGTATGGATAGCATCAGACAGAGATAGCCCCAAAGCACATGACTCATAACTGCAGTAATATCAAGGTAAGTGTGGAACCTGTAGCATACAAACAAATGTGTAAAAAGATAATATATCTGCATACTGCCAGTCTCGTACCTATCCATTCTGTGCATCAGACATATATGCAATTGTAAGTCGAACCCAAATGAACAAAGCCCATGACATGGTCATCATCATTGTCACAGGGTGATGGAGTCCAGTAGGCTAGGGTGACACCAGAGTAGTGAGTGTGTGTGAGTAAGAAACACAGAACATTCAGCAAAGTATGAAATATTTCAGGGACACTAATGCAGTATACCAGCAGTGATTTTTTTTTAAATTGCGTACATCACAAAATTATTTTTTCCATTGCATGCTGAAATACATTCAAAATATGAACATGCAAGTAGTTTTTGAAGAGGACAAGCATAACTTATAAAAGGTGCAGCAATTCTACAATCTCCTCCAATTAACCAGCAGTAGAGGTCTGCCTTTAAACAATCAGTGTCCCTCCTTCCACTTCCAAAGCTAAACCATTACCTTTATATAGTGTAGATTCAGCCCTCTGAGTGCTGTGAAGATGTGCATGAGATGTAAAATCATTAGCATTCTTGAATACCAAAAAAAAAATAATAATCACTTGGTGTAGGAAATGTAAATATGATTTTAAGTAGACACATGATTTCATGCGCACACCGTAGTACTGCACAGAGGAGCAATGATGATTGTTAGCTGCTAATGGCTTGCAAATGTTACTGATTGTTTTGAATACAAGAAGTAGCAATACTGAAGTGACCGTTCTATCTAAAGTGTTTGTGTCATGCACAGTAGACTTAAAATAAAAAGTGTAAGCACCCTGAGATCAAGGAGAACAACTTTAACAACACTGATATTATTCCATCCTGTGCTTAAAATTAGTCTGAAATGTTGATAAACTATATCACACACTGAAATAATGATGACATTGCATTTCTGTAGTTAAACTGAGAGAAGGGGAGAATGCTCAGAAAATAAAAAGAAGAAATAGCTGGCAGTGCTGGCAGCATGATTTTAAAATGGTATTGGCTATTACTGGCATAAAGTATTTCTCAAAAACACATTGATCTAAACATGTTCAAGTAGATGATAAAGGACCCTTTTTCTAGTCATGTGTTGGTGGCAAAGAGTCATAAGAAACACAACATAAGGTTTGTTATTTTTGCATTGACTTGAGGTTTCAATTCCAGACATTGTCCAGTCTGATAGTTATGCATATGATCAGGTTGTAACACACAATGATCAAGGAAAGTTCACAACACTGCCTTTGCATTGTTATTCACTGATATTTTTAATACTGACATTTTTGTGTTTTGTTTCCTCATTTGCATGTGTTTTGGCAAAGCACACTGCTGACTGGCAGTATTTTGAAGCAGTGAATGAGAGTCCACTGCCCAAGGTACAAACTGAGAAATATAACTTGTCCTGCCATCAGTAGTCCATTTCACACTGGCACAGGTGCACTTTGCTACAACACTCTGAACAGCAGTAAGAGAAGAAATTCTGCATTTCATCTAAGTATCATTGTAGCGCATGGGTTAAATAAAATGATTTTAAAGAAACAGGAAAGAGGATGCAGGGTTCAAACACAGCTTTAAGTCCCATGATGCTTGTAATGTTTGGAGCTGATGTGAAAACACGGCTTGCATGTTGTTGTGTGGCATATAAATTGTTATATATGTTTCTCTGCTTGAGTAATTTTTTGCATTGCTTAGCAGAGTACAAAATGGGCTGACATATGAAGGAAAGAGTGAAAATTTTCATTTTTGTAATCTCCATCGGAACAAACATTTTTGTCACTAGTGCATAGTATTTCTAATGAGTGAGAATATCCACCTACTGTTTAACAGTTTCTGTGGCACAAGATTAAACTGTACTATCATTAGAAATAAAATGCAGATGATCCAAAGTTCAAGTCCAGGTAACACTTACTTTTAGAAAGGGTGTCAGAA
Organism: Protopterus annectens; assembly: GCF_019279795.1. NCBI lineage: Eukaryota > Metazoa > Chordata > Ceratodontiformes > Protopteridae > Protopterus > Protopterus annectens. The sequence goes on from NC_056728.1 coordinate 1,502,890,296, forward strand.
TGCAATTTCTAACAACACTTTGATAAGGAAGGCAATAGTACATACTACAAATGGCTATCATAATTATGTTTCTTGCAAGAAATGTCTCATTAATGCTTTGATAAATATATTTTTTAAGTAGCATATCTCTTAAAACATTTACTTATGAAACACTATTGAATGTGTGCAATTGATTAATCAGGATAATTATGATAATGTATTACAAATGCACTTGCATATTTATGATGAACAGAATACTTAACTTAAAATCATCTTCTCTCCTCACATAGCTCAACTCTATGTTTCGAGCCGTATGCATAGTGAAGTATGTATGCATCATTCCCTATCATTTATTAATCAGTTCATGAAATTCTATCCATCTAACATACATTTACAAACAGTAAAACTGCATCTTTCATGGGAATGCATTTCACATGACTTCCAATAAGTCACACACATATAACCCTATTTGAAGTATATTTCCATTCATACTGAATGCAGTTGATCTGTAATAAAGATGGCTGAAAGGAGTTCTCCTGTAGCACTGACAAATAAACTCCTTTTTTAAATTTATGCATTATTTCTTCCTTTGTTTGATTCCCACATTCACTACCTAAGTTTTTACAGTGCGCAATTCCAGCAAGTTATGTGCTAAGTCTTCCTATTTAACCTGCAAAACACCAGAGATAACAATAAGAGCCAACGATCCTGTCAGTGGTGACCATCTGAAAAAGTGTGAATAGGTTGTACATCATATATGGCAAATCTTGCTGCCCTGTTTCATACCTTCTTTGCTGTTTGAGAACATGGTTCTCATGGTTTGCACATTCCTCCCTGTGCTTTCCATTGTGCAAATGCACTTGTCATGGTTTTGCATGTTTGCATACCAGGTATTAAAAGGAAGATTGAAATTTGGTGCCATTTTATCCTTAGAGTTGCTGCTTGACTTCTGTAAGCAGAGCTGGTGTGGGAGATGATGGTGCTGAATTTACAGAGGAGGAGTGTTGAGAAATCAAGGATTTTTGTGGCACTTCTTGTAAAGTGCTACAGTTGTAGGCTGCTGCTGGGGGACTATCCTGGGTCTTAGTTTAAGAATGAGGTCAAGGCTGTCTGCAATGCAACTGACATCCCACACAGTGGGAAGTAATGCCATTACCACTACTGTGAGTTGACATGGTGCAAGAAGGACCTTCTTAGCCAATGGGAGGATGAGTTTAGAACTGCTGACATTGCTCAGTTGAGTAAGTATACTGACTCATCAGTATTAAATGATATGGAATGCAGGACACAGTCAAGGCTGTGATTAACTATGCTTTCCTGTCACTTCTTCTTTGTTGTACAGCTGCTGAAGACATTGCAGCAAACCAGAATGCCCAACAAGAGAGGTTAACTTCCTCAGAGAGATACAGGGTATGTATGAATCAGGTCTTACTGTAAGCCTAATAAGTATTGTAATTGTATGCAATATGGTAATATTGAAATAAATAGCTGTACTTAATACAACAGAGTAAGACCTTCCCATCATACCTGAATGTGGCAAAGGCATACAAACTGGGTAATCATAACTGTTTGTTTTCTGAAAGAATAATGTCATATGATATGCCATGGATGTCATTCTCTCTCTCTCTCTCTCTCTCTCTCTCACTCTTTCTGTCTCACTGCAATCCTTCTCTCTCATATTTTTTTTATGAGGAATATTTCATATGGCTTAAAAATGTTCTGCTTTCACGTATTTCTGCTTACAATACCTGATGTGCAGCACAGAGAGGTAGACTAAGCACTACAGATTAGCCCACTATCCCCTCCACAGGTCACAATATCAACATCCTTCCCTTCAGGGTTCCAAGCTATCAGCACTGCCCTGGCATCTGGTGCACAGATATCCTCCTGAATTAGTATTTTGGAAGTAGTGATTTTGTCACCTGACAAATACAGATGGGGTGGTGGATTAGAATGGAAAGGGGCCTTGGTACCTAAATAAGGTGTGAGGAAAAGCTGCTTTTTCACACTGCTAAGATAATCCTATGTCAAACACTGACGCAGTAAACTGAGGCATGAGAAAATGATGACAGTTCTGAGGGTGAGGACTAGATTCTCACTGTTCCCAAGCTTGATATAAGTGCACCTCTAATGTCCCCTACCTATCCCACCTCTAATGTCCCCTACCTATCCCAATCATGGTGTCCCCAACCTTTTCTATCCATCACCATCTGTATCTGTCTTATTCATCCTGTACATCTGCGCCTGCTTCCTCATCTAAGCATCCTACCTGACCTTCACATTTCTAAGCACTTTCCCCAACATTCATCCCTTTGAAAAAAATAAAGAAAAAAGGGGCGTCTTGCCATCCAAAATAAAAAACAACGACCCACGCATAGCTCTCTGGTTCACCTATGTGTTTTTTTGACACACTTGATTTGGTACAATTGGCTGTACAACATTATTTTGTTGTTGCCACCAACCCTTGGTAATTTGGCTTCACTTCTGCATTTTTGCTTTGAAGATGTGGATAGCTATGGTTTTCTGACTTACTACCTTCCTGCAAATTTCTTTCTTCTTTCCCCTCTGTCCTCACCTTTGCTTGCCACTAGCCACCATTTCACCACTTTCCTATCATCCCCTTTTTCACATGTTTATTCTGGTCAAAAAAGATAATCAAACACAACACATGGTGAAAATGGCCCATAAGAAAGTCTTCACCTTTCTTGTCTCAACATTTGCATGGACATTAGCATCATGCACCAATGCTGAGTGATGTTGAATGGCTGTTCATGTTCTGTGGGAAAACCTGGTCAGTTCAAGCCATCACTCACAGCAGTCTGATTATGCTCATGCAAACGTTCTTAAACATAGTGTGCTATCAGAATGCAGAGTAAATGTAGACTAAAGGACATCATTGGCACCATTAATCTAACACTTCTTTGACTATTGGATATAGCCAAGCACAACATCCTCTGTGGAGTGTTGACATAAATCTATTGTCTGAAGATTCATTTTTGACCATAGCATCAAGGGTTTGATCCTATATGTATGTCATATTATTTCTTATTGTGATGTTGTACTTGTATGATATGTTTCATGACACATATATTACATTTTTATCAGGCTAAGCATTTATCAACTCATCCATGAGATTTAGTAAACCACCCTTACACTACTCATGTTTTCATCAGGGTTTGCCTGTCCTATAGCTTTTTGATCCCCAGAGTCATCAATTACTGATACAGAGTATGACTGATGAATACTGAGGACACACCACAAAGATTTGCATTAATTTACCATAACATGACCCTTTCATATGTGTCTGTATGTCTGTCTCTATCTTCACACCTTCTCTCTCACTCTTTTGTACTGTTGACTATTTATTAGACTGATGGATGTAAATGCCATAACATGGCATTTTCATTCTGCAATTACTTTGCTGAATAATAAAATCTACATCTTCCATTGGATGAATAGGTTATCACTGTTCCTTCAAAGATGTGTTTTTCAGATATGTGAAGTATTATTTCCTTGGAAGGTATAGAGATAATTATCAGGTTTGTAAACTTAATTTTTCATTGTGACAACAGTTCATATCCAGCATTAGGTGAAACCCTTGCTGCTTGTTATTGTAAGTGTCTTTCTTGTGAATAAGTTGACTATGTATCTGTCTAAGCACCTTCTGTTTGATCAGTTGTAGTCCTCAGCATTTGTACAAAGTCTGGCAATGAGCAACTGTAGTATGTGTTACTAAATGGCATTTCATATGTTTTTGCAAAATGCAGTGAGTGCTTGCCTTATACTGCATTGCACATCCAATTAACTTGCAATTTCCCTTCAAGCATGTTTCATAAGTTGAACATATAAAATATTATTTCAGTAGCTAATAAAATGCAATTTGACTATGCAATATATTTAGAATCTTCTTCTTCTGGCTTTTCCCACTTATGGTTCACCACAGTGGATCATATGTCCACTCATGATATGCAGTAGAGTTTTGCAGCATCAAGATGCCAGCCCAGCACCCAACCTTCCACTGAAGGCACACACATGCATGCCTAAGGTTCATAGGTTGGTACTAGGCTATCAGCCCTAGGGCCTATACAAGCCTAGCCATAACAATTCCCTAACCCTTTCTTCCCACACTATTTAGAGTGTCCAATCTACCTACAGCATGTCTTTGGGATGTGGGCACAAACCCACATGACCACAGGGAGGACATGCAGACTCCACACAGAAGGCACCCCAGCTGAGGATTGAACCAGAGAACCTGTTGCTGTGAGGTGACAACACTAACCACTGCACCACTGTGACCACCCTATGCAACATCTTTATAATAATTATTCCTATGTAATCTTACGCTCAGGATAAAAAGTTACTATAATAACCACACTCTGATGCTCTTTGCAAAATGTTCTAAATTTTGTACTTATTATAGTCAAGCACTGCTTCAACTCTGCTTTCTTTTTTTTCATTTTATTCAGAGAGTTTACACCTTGTGCCACAGAGAAGATTATGTGGAGAGGTGGATTTTCTCCACTAAGTAGTCTCCAGAGTGCTGATGGCTACTAATTGCTGCTAAGCTTGTTTGTGCTGTAGAAGAAAACCAAATTAAAGTTTTTCATTTTTTCCTTTAGCAGAGCAATACTGAGCAGAACAAAATACTGGTACTTTACAGTTTCAGTTCAGCACATTAAAGTATAGTCACACATGCACTGCTAACACTTTACCAATGTCTGGGCACATTTGTTACTTAGCATTGCACTTTATAAAGGGATTGTAAATTAAAATAAATATTGCTACTGGATTATGTTACTTCATTACATGAAAATTGTTGGATGTACTCATGTGAAATGCAGTGATCTGTGTGGTTAACTGACCACTTCATTCTGGACAGTTGGGTCTGCACTGCAGCACTGAAACTTACAAATGATATACAACCATATACATCTTTAATGTACTGAAATCATCATGTTTTATCCCACCTGCATTGAAACATTAAGCATTGCTTGATATTGACAGTCCATATTGCCCGTGCATGAGAACATTCTGTTGCTAATATCAGTACCATTCACTAAGGTTTAAATGCCATCATAATAACCTAATGATCCATGAATTATTCATTGTCCATCCTGTGTTTCCCCACTGTGTTTGTCTCATATACACAAAACAGGAAGGTGCATGTCATTCTCAATTCTGTAGTATAAATTAATGGCAGCATAGTTGACAAATGTCAGCACATTATATGTATTATTGATGATAACATTGCGCTTAGTCCACCATATAAACAAGTATGGATTTCTATAAAACCTTTGACATCACAATATCTTCTCTGGCACAGAATGAAAAACTAATCATATCTACACTGCACTGTCACAGTGTAAAAGTCAGACTTTTGCAGTGACACTTGCGTTAAGTACTGTGTCCCCTAGATTGTGCCAATGGATAGGTATTGTGCTCCTATTAATGTGTGTGTGTATGGAGCTGTGTAAATATGGACTTAACTACTGCTATTCTCAATAAAATAGTAGCATGGAGTAAATTTTATACTGCAGAGTAAATCCACATCAGTGTTAAACCCTTTTTCCAATATCATCTTCTCAGCAACACAACAATGATGTCATCCTATATAAAGTGCACTCTCACAATATCAAAGGCAGACTTCTGCAGTGGTGCTCGTATTTAGCACTGTGTCTTCTAAACTGTATAACTAGATAGGTACGGGGTTCTTATCTGCCAGCAATCAATTTGTATGTGTGATGGTTGGTCCATTGCATCACTAGCGGATTAATCCAATAAATGTGCTTATTTGACTCCCACTTATGTGAAATATTTACATGGTCAGATCAATCCCACACCCCTTTTTTCACTCTTTACACAACCACATAGTGTCTTCAACACATTGATGAAGGCATCCTTTCAATAATGCACTGTCCACCACCAAAGTCATACCTCTCCTTTGGTGCATATATAAAATGCACTTGTGTGTAAATTGTGCCAGTCAATAGGTAGCGAGTTTGAGTACAGCAGTAAGACTCTCTTTTGAATATAAATGGATGCAGGAGTGTGTTACACCTTTTAGTATTGACAACATTTAGAAGACCACATAGCTGAAGAATTCCATCTTGCACACACATCTCCTTTGCATGACACACCTGATATCATCCTTTCAAATATTCAGGGTGGCTTAGAAGTCCACATAACTGTAGAAGTCCATCTTGCACACACATCTCCTTTGCATAACAAACCTGATGTCATCCTTTCAAATATTAAGGGTGACTTAGATGTCCACATAGCTGTAGAAGTCCATCTTGTACACACATCTCCTTTTCATGACACATCTGATGTCATCCTTTCAAAGATTGAGGGTGGCTCACAAACAATCAGACTTTTCCTGTGGCATGTGTGTATAATACACTTGTGTGTAGTTTGTGCCTGTTGATATATAAGAGTTCAAATAGAGCAATGTGACCCTATGTGTGAGTGTGAATGTAAATGAATGCAGGAGAGTTTACCTCAGTACTGAAAGCAATTTTTGCACACACATCTCATTTGCATACACATCTGATGTCAGCCTTTCAAAGATTCAATGTAGCTCACAAACAATCAGACTTCTGCTGTGGTGTGTGTGTCTAATACACTTGTGTGTAGATTGTGTCAGTTGATAGGTAGGGAGTCTGAATTCACCAATGCCTGTCATCTGTGATTCTGAATTTCCTCCTCTTATTGTGCAGAGCAGGCTGCAAATCTATATACGAGGTATATTTATACATTGTGCTTATGCTGTGCAACCACTTTTTAACAGAACCTGAAGGTACAATACAATGATGATGTCATCCATTGAAATGTACAGTGTTGTGGTTGTCAAATAAATTTGTAGTTGCATTTTGTTTTAGCAAACTTTAATTAACTTGCGGTTAGGTATATAGTTCAAATCCCAACATCACTGCTTATAGTCAATGTACATATTATTACCAGTGTTGTCACCCACATGTGCCATGTTCATGTGTAGATGTTGTTTCTTGTTACAAGAGTTTATTCTACATTTCCTTTGGAAATGCTGTATTGAAGACTGATGCTGTAATTTGAATAGATTGTTGTTTTATCCCAGTTGAGGACCTTCTCTGGACTGAGGTCATGTGATGATGTTATATATGCTGTTGCTTAAGTAAGACATGTATTCCAATATGAGATTATATCTACATTTTGCATAATTGTTCTTCTGCCATCACAGTGACAACTGCAGGTGGGCTCCCAGTGTGTTTGGATATACCTAGCATCAGGCAATGCTGTCTGACATACAGCAAGATTCTTTCTAAGTAGTTACAGGGACACATATTTCTTGATTCATACACATAATGTAATGCTTTCACATAACCACACGTATAACAATCAGTGATGCACTTATACCAGGCTACATTCATTGATCTCACTATTGTGATGATTTCCTCAATGCTTAGGAAAATGTTCCAAACCAGCACCGAGAGACTGTAAGCATTTCTGTCCACAATTGTTCTGCATAAAAGACATCTTCTCAATTGTACTATGTACATAGAGAGTGGTGGAGGCCTCCCCCCATCAATTTTATCAGAAAATAATCATGGGCAAATAAAGTACAGCTGATTGAATGACTTCACACAGGTGGAGTTCAACAGTTATGATAACAGTTCCACTGTTTCAAATGGGATTAATAGCTATATATTTATTTGGAGGAGTTGTACAGCTTGATATTCTAGCATAAGGTTTTATTTTGCGCAAATGTGCTGACATCAGACAACAACCATTACATCACGGCAGTCTTCTTGATATGTTGTATGAACACATGTGAATGTGTTTTAGCTTTGAATTTCATGACAGTAGACATTTGCTCAGACAGTGCCATGGTGAGAGTGCTACTTTGGCACATGCATTGTGTCTTGTCGTGTAAACAAATGTGGCCCAATTCTTGGGTGGTATGTGTACAGGCATACAGAGAAACCTTATTTGACCATGGAACATTGATATAGGACTGATCACAACCTATACAATTGTTCATGACTCCCACAGAAGATATGTGTTTTATTTTGCATTTTTTTTTTCATTTTGAGGCCATATTGCTAAAGGATGTGGGCAATGACTTAGAGTGCCAGCCAGTTAGTGACACTTTTCAGATGTCTATTTAGTTAGTTAGTTAGTTAGTTAGTTAGTTAGTTAGTTAGTTAGTTAGTTAGTTAGTTACAGTTAGTTAAGTTAGTTAGTTATTCTAACATTTTAAACTGAAGAAATGACTAAAGGATCAGTCACTTTCATCCACAGGCAGTCTGACCCCAACCAGAAGTTATAGACACTTTGACTGTGCACAACACTTAAGTCTGATTTTGATAAGAATTAACAGTCACAGTGATGTATTCAGTTTTGTTTCAAACAAGGAGTAGTAACAAGAAAATATTCTAAGTTGTTTCAAACAAATCACAATATTCTGCAAAACCATAAAAATGAGCTAAGAAGTGTGGTCAAGTAATTTGCATTTATAGACATCCGGAAATATGTCAAGAAATGAAAACTACTTTGTCAAGCATGTACAACACGGATGCCTTACAGTAATAAAATAAGATAAAATAAAATAAAATAAATGATAGCTAGATAGATATTGAAGTGACTATAGTAATATATGTCAACTCCATTTTAATTTTTTAAAGACACAGTTGCTAGCTAGACAACCACAGTAAAATATTAATTTCAGTATTAGTCATGCAAATCACTGATCACTGCCCACTACAAAACTAGCTCTCTGCTTCATTTCCAATTAAATGCTATAGATTGGGCTCCTCTTTATCTCATTAAAGTCCTAACAGCAGACATTGTACTTATTATCTCTATGCTGTCCACTACACAACACTCCATACTCCTCGCCAACGTCCAACAATGAAGGGGCCAGAACTGGTCCTAGATATGTAATAGCTTAATGAATTTCAAAACAAAGATATAATGTCTGGACCACTTTGAAACAAAAACATCTCCAAATGACCACTTATACCAAGTCTGCCTCCCTTAGAAAAGACAACAAAAAGCTGGATATAAGCAAACTAGGAACACACGACTGACCGCCGCTGGCAAAGGTAAATGAAATGCAGGCTGTGTAAAGTAGAAAAATCCACAAGTGAACCACTGAAAAAAAGTCCAAACTCGTTTATTCCACTCAGTTGCGTTAAACACTAAACACTACCAGTGTTTTTCGTCCCAGTAGCTACCGGAACTTCATCAGACAAACACTTCCTGTCGTCACAGTGCTTATATACTAGTAATGTACCATGTTTAATCAATTACATTGACAATTAAAAAACAGTTAGTACGAAACCTAGTCAAATTATTATTTCCCTTAAAAAATTCAAACCAATCTCTTGTTACATACTAAACAATAAAAACAGAACATACTAAAACCAATTATAAGTGGTTGTCGATATGTATCTACATCGATTTACATCTTTTCTACTAGAAGCCAGAGAATTATTAATTAAATAATACAAAGCGCACAGTATTAAGTCGCATATTGAGTTGTAAACCATATGTTTTTGCACCACAATGATGTTCTTATACTTGGTTGTGGAAACATTATTATTCAATACTTATTGTAAAACCAAAAGTAAAGCATACACGCTTAAAATTGGTTCCAAGCAACAAACAAGTTGTTCTATCCATCTTCCGACATTCTATAGTCACACATAGTTATTCATTCAATACTTATTTACCGTAATGGTTAAGCTCCCTATTTAGAGACATGGTAAAATAAAAAACATACTTGATCTGATGTGAGAAAGTGCACAAGTAAACTAGTGCCTCCGCCACTCACGGAGATATTCACTACCACTCTGGTGTGGCAAGTTGCAGAACCCAGTTATACAATACTACATAAAAAGTAGGCAGATTAAATTGCCCTAGCTCATGTGGCAAAATCCCATTATCAAAAATGTCAGGAGTTGTTCCACCTACTACATGTAAAAACAGGCCCCTGTGTTAAAAAATATATAAATGTATTCCTGTTTGTGTAACAGCCTGCTTTATATTGCAGCATGAAAAAAATGTTCGCTAAGACCTGTGTAGAACAAGACCTGTCCTGTGCATGGTCCTGCAAAATTGAATCTTGATTCAATACATATATATTCCTATTTTATGACAGCCTACTTTGTATTGCAGCATGAAAAAATGTTCGCTAAGACCTATACCGAACAGTACCTGTCCTGCGCATGGTCCTGCAAACCTGGATCTTGGTTCATGGTGTGTCTAATAACAGACCGCACATCACAACAAACTAAGTGTTCGCAGAGACCTGCTGAAGTCATAGCCCATCCTGAACGCGATCTTACATGTTGTCCAAATAAGCGTCAGTCACGCATAAGATCTAACTAAAAAAATATATATTGTGCTCTACCAAATTGTCAGTGCTGCTTAATACCAGTGTGGGTAAATTAATCTGATACATAAATCAAATTTAGTATAAAATGCTGCATACTCACAACAACAGTACCCCCTGGTACATGTTCTTGGAGCATGTTGCAATTACTGAAAGTTAGCAAGTTTTAAAAATATTATAAAACAAGCAATAATAAAATGTTGTTTGTATAAGTGATTAAATATAACAAATCCTGGCATAGTAAGACAAATGTTAAGCCAGTATTGTTTCTGGTGAGTTAATGTTTAAACAGTCAGAGTGTATTCACTTTTGAAATTTATTAAATCAACAAAATGGTTGATGTTAATAAACTATATTTTAAGTTTTATTTTTGTTTTCACTTTTCACTTTATCTCAGTAAGTTCTTAATTTTTAAAATACATGAAATAGAACAACTTTCATTTAAGCCTGGATAGGTGCACGCCATTAACCTTATTTGCCATTTCAATTCTCTTCTCTCCAACTCTAGTTTCAATAGAATGTCATTCACCAACCCTTCATCATTGAAATTTTGCCTGGTTTGGTTGATTACCATAAATTTAAATTTGTGGTCCGAATACTTTGTACAATGCCTAGCTAGGGCATTGTCATCCTTATTTTTAGCAATTGCATAACAGTGTTCGTAAATCCTGTCGCGGAGTCGTCTATCGGTCTTGCCCACATAAAATGAAGGGCATTCTGTACATTGGGCCAGGTAGACTACTCCTTTAGAATTGCAATTGCAGGATTTGTTGACTTGAAAAATTTCATCCCTAATGTTAAACGTTAGTGAGGTATCTATGTATGAACAATATTTACAGTGCCCACATTTTGTCATGCCTCTTTTAAGGGGTTTAGTTTTACTTTTAGTTTCCAATAACTTTTTCAAGTTGTAGCCCCTTCTATATGTAATAATTGGGCCATGACCAAGGATGTGTGTTAAATCTTTATCTAATGACAAGGAACGCCAGTACTTCCTGACTATGTTGCCTATATTTGATGCCTCAATACAGTATGTAAAAGTAAATGCAGTACTAAAATTTTCCTTGTTTTTAGCCTCCATGTCACCAGATTCTTGTGTTACACACATCATGGCTGTGGAGGGTGTTTGCTCAAGGTTGACATTGTTCACTAAAATAATGTTTGATTTAATTTGGCCATTTAGGATTGGTACATAAATGCCCTTATTTCTTTTTTCAATAACTTCCTTGAATATACCTTGTAGGAATGAGTCTGGATAGCCCCTATTTGTAAACATCTCGTACAACAAGTTACATTCCTCATTGAACTCATGGTCAACTGTTACCATTCTAGCGGCCCTGACTAGTTGCCCTTTGACAACTGATTTCTTTTGATGGTGGGGGTGCATACTTGTGAAATGTAGGTAGCTGTTACAGTGGGTTTCTTTCCTGTGAATCTTCGCTGTATATTTATCCAAATCTTTTGTTAAACATATGTCAAGGAAGTTAATTGTTGTTAACTGAAAGTTTTTTGTAAACTTTAAGAAGTGTGTGGTTGAAGTAAGGTAGTCCACTAGTTGGTTGGCAAGTTGTTCATCCCCTTTAATAATGATGAATATATCATCCAAAAACCTTTTATAACAAAGGATTTGGTTCATCCATTCACTGTTGAGTAGATGTTCGTTTTCCCAGTGTGCAAGAACCAAGTTGGCAAAACTCGAACCCATAGGGGAGCCCATGGCTACCCCTACCTTTTGTCTAAAGAGCAGACCCTCAAAGTAGATAAAGTTGTTTGCTAAAATTATCTCTAATAATTGTTCAACCAATAGACATTCATTGTCTTGTGCCCCCTTGCTCCTGATGAAATCAATTACCCATTCAGTCCCTAAAGTATGTGGAATACAAGAATATAGTTCACAGATATCGATTGTTAAAAAGTTTCCTAGTATGTTGAATGGTGTGTTCTGAATGCATTCTAGAAAGGACCAAGAGTCTTTCAATATCTGTGTTTCTGACCCTACATATTTTTTAAGGATGCAGTCCACCATTTTTGCAGATGGATACGTGATGGACTGCCTTGCATCTACCAACGCCCTAAAAGGTGGATTAAACCCATTTTTGTGTAACTTTGGTATACCGAAGATCTTAGGGATTCTGGGTGCCAACATTGTGATGTAAGTGTATTGATCAATGTCAATAATTCCATCAGTGTAAAGGTCACTAAGAAACATTTTTATTCTATTGTATGCTTGATTGAGTTAATTTCTGCTCGTCTCCTCATATGTATCGCTTCCCAAAATTGAAAACATAGTATTTGAATAGTCACTGTTGTAAAAAAGCGCTATGCCCCCACCTTTATCAGGTTTCATTAGCCTCAACGGTAGTTGTCTAATTGAGTTCAATGAGTTAGTTTCTTCATCTGACATGTTTACTTTATGGTCACTGTTGTTAAGATGTTTGTTTAGTTCCCTAAATTCACTAATGCACAAATGTTCAAACAAATTTAGTGTGTCGTTGTGAGGGGGGTTATAGGTGCTAGCTATCTTGAGTTCACTCGTGTTGTAACTACTATTACCAAACATAATATTTAGATTTAATTTACGTGTAAACATTTTAAAGTCTAAAATTAGTTCAGTAATGTCACATTTTTTTGTTGGAACAAAAGTCATTCCCTTAGCAAACAGTTCCACCAAGCTGGAATCAATATGACACTCAGTATAGTTGTAAATTTTAAAGTCATTTTTAATGTTTGATATGGTTTCAAACAATTTTAGTCCTGGTGTTGATTGTTGCTCCTCGTGTTGTATCTCCGTTTCTGACCATGGGGGAGATTGGTTGTCCAGTTGTTCCCCCTCCCCCCCTGGTAGTTTTTTTGACCACCCTGGTTTTGCCTAATAGCGTTACCTGATTGGGCATTGTGACTCGTTTCAGGTTCATGATTGACGTCGTCAAAAATTTCCTCATCCATGTTCACATGGTCAGAAGGTATTACATAAGTGTTGGTAACAGACCTAGCTGTGCCATGCCTATTTTTATTTGGCAATTTCGGGTAACTGGGACGATTAAGATTTGTTGTAGAGTTGACCTTGTCGGGAGGTTTAGGAAACGCTTCCCCCTCCCTGTAAGCTTTAAGGTCCCTGTGTAGTTTTTTCATTTTGTTACCCTTGAGTTTGACCATTTGTTGGGAAATGCTGTTAAGAGTTCTGCCAAATTCAAATTTATATCTACTGAAGTCCAAGTCATTTTTGATCTCATTTTCCAAGTTAGAGATTTCATTGTTCAGGTCTTCTAAAGAAATGGCATAATGTTTCATCATGCACCTCAAAACTTCCAAACCATGATTATTGTAAAGGTTAGTCAAGTCGTTGAAAAAGTCAGAACCAAACACAAGGCCAGTGGGATAAGAAAAAAGCCTTAAACCTTTGGGTACAATTTTCTCTTGTACGCATCTATTTAGGTAGTTCAATTCTAGTTGTAGCTTTTTTGCTTTAAAAAGTTTGTTATCAAAGATTTTAAGTTTTTCAGTTAAATTACCAACATTTGAATTGTTACCAAAATGTTCAGTACCTGTGTTTTGTTCATCCATATTTAGTTCCATATTTAACCACGACCTAATGTTGAAGTTGTTGTCCAAACTAGTTGGCCTCCGTTCCCTGAGTTCTGTAGTTTCCACAGGCTGTCGCTGTTCATTTTGAGACCTCCCCTGCCTTTGGGGAAGCTGTTGGTAATTACTGTTGGTGTTACTAGGTGAAGTAGAAACCCTCGAATATCCGCTGGAGTTGGAAATGGTCACACTATCCACCTTCTCCGATAAGCGGTCGAGGCGTACGTTGATTAGGTTCAACAGTTGAGTCAGGTTACCCTGCGATTGGTTTTGGTCCCCTTCATCTTCCATCACAAAGCGGCAGTCAACTGTAAACGACAACAAAAAGCTGGATATAAGCAAACTAGGAACACACGACTGACCGCCGCTGGCGAAGGTAAATGATAAACCGGGAGGGTGGCCTAATGGTTAAGATGTTTGCCTTACAAACACAAGGTGCAAGGTTTGAGCCTCACAAGGGATAATTGGCTAGGCTTACAATGGCTTGCAAGGGCAGTTAGCCTAGTACTAACCTATGAATATTACTATGAATATTCCTATGAATATTAAATGCAGGCTGTGTAAAGTAGAAAAATCCACAAGTGAACCACTGAAAAAAAGTCCAAACTCGTTTATTCCACTCAGTTGCGTTAAACACTAAACACTACCAGTGTTTTTCGTCCCAGTAGCTACCGGAACTTCATCAGACAAACACTTCCTGTCGTCACAGTGCTTATATACTAGTAATGTACCATGTTTAATCAATTACATTGACAATTAAAAAACAGTTAGTACGAAACCTAGTCAAATTATTATTTCCCTTAAAAAATTCAAACCAATCTCTTGTTACATACTAAACAATAAAAACAGAACATACTAAAACCAATTATAAGTGGTTGTCGATATGTATCTACATCGATTTACATCTTTTCTACTAGAAGCCAGAGAATTATTAATTAAATAATACAAAGCGCACAGTATTAAGTCGCATATTGAGTTGTAAACCATATGTTTTTGCACCACAATGATGTTCTTATACTTGGTTGTGGAAACATTATTATTCAATACTTATTGTAAAACCAAAAGTAAAGCATACACGCTTAAAATTGGTTCCAAGCAACAAACAAGTTGTTCTATCCATCTTCCGACATTCTATAGTCACACAATATGCGACTTATGTAATTGATTAAACATGGTACATTACTAGTATATAAGCACTGTGACGACCGCTTATCGGAGAAGGTGGATAGTGTGACCATTTCCAACTCCAGCGGATATTCAAGGGTTTCTACTTCACCTAGTAACACCAACAGTAATTACCAACAGCTTCCCCAAAGGCAGGGGAGGTCTCAAAATGAACAGTGACAGCCTGTGGAAACTACAGAACTCAGAGAACGGAGGCCAACTAGTTTGGACAACAACTTCAACATTAGGTCGTGGTTAAATATGGAACTAAATATGGATGAACAAAACACAGGTACTGAACATTTTGGTAGCAATTCAAATGTTGGTAATTTAACTGAAAAACTTAAAATCTTTGATAACAAACTTTTTAAAGCAAAAAAGCTACAACTAGAATTGAACTACCTAAATAGATGCGTACAAGAGAAAATTGTACCCAAAGGTTTAAGGCTTTTTTCTTATCCCACTGGCCTTGTGTTTGGTTCTGACTTTTTCAACGACTTGACTAACCTTTACAATAATCATGGTTTGGAAGTTTTGAGGTGCATGATGAAACATTATGCCATTTCTTTAGAAGACCTGAACAATGAAATCTCTAACTTGGAAAATGAGATCAAAAATGACTTGGACTTCAGTAGATATAAATTTGAATTTGGCAGAACTCTTAACAGCATTTCCCAACAAATGGTCAAACTCAAGGGTAACAAAATGAAAAGACAAGGTCAACTCTACAACAAATCTTAATCGTCCCAGTTACCCGAAATTGCCAAATAAAAATAGGCATGGCACAGCTAGGTCTGTTACCAACACTTATGTAATACCTTCTGACCATGTGAACATGGATGAGGAAAAATCATGAACCTGAAATGAGTCACAATGCCCAATCAGGTAACGCTATTAGGCAAAACCAGGGTGGTCAAAAAAACTACCAGGGGGGGAGGGGGAACAACTGGACAACCAATCTCCCCCATGGTCAGAAACGGAGATACAACACGAGGAGCAACAATCAACACCAGGACTAAAATTGTTTGAAACCATATCAAACATTAAAAATGACTTTAAAATTTACAACTATACTGAGTGTCATATTGATTCCAGCTTGGAGGAACTGTTTGCTAAGGGAATGACTTTTGTTCCAACAAAAAAATGTGACATTACTGAACTAATTTTAGACTTTAAAATGTTTACACATAAATTAAATCTAAATATTATGTTTGGTAATAGTAGTTACAACACGAGTGAACTCAAGATAGCTAGCATCTATAACCCCCCTCACAACGACACACTAAATTTGTTTGAACATTTGTGCATTAGTGAATTTAGGGAACTAAACAAACATCTTAACAACAGTGACCATAAAGTAAACATGTCAGATGAAGAAACTAACTCATTGAACTCAATTAGACAACTACCGTTGAGGCTAATGAAACCTGATAAAGGTGGGACAACAGTGACTATTCAAATACTATGTTTTCAATTTTGGGAAGCGATACATATGAGGAGACGAGCAGAAATGAACTCAATCAAGCATACAATAGAATAAAAATGTTTCTTAGTGACCTTTACACTGATGGAATTATTGACATTGATCAATACACTTACATCACAATGTTGGCACCCAGAATCCCTAAGATCTTTGGTATACCAAAGTTACACAAAAATGGGTTTAATCCACCTTTTAGATGCAAGGCAGTCCATCACGTATCCATCTGCAAAAATGGTGGACTGCATCCTTAAAAAATATGTAGGGTCAGAAACACAGATATTGAAAGACTCTTGGTCCTTTCTAGAATGCATTCAGAACACACCATTCAACATACTAGGAAACTTTTTAACAATCGATATCTGTGAACTATATTCTTGTATTCCACATACTTTAGGGACTGAATGGGTAATTGATTTCATCAGGAGCAAGGGGGCACAAGACAATGAATGTCTATTGGTTGAACAATTATTAGAGATAATTTTAGCAAACAACTTTATCTACTTTGAGGGTCTGCTCTTTAGACAAAAGGTAGGGGTAGCCAACTTGGTTCTTGCACACTGGGAAAGCGAACATCTACTCAACAGTGAATGGATGAACCAAATTATATAAAGGTTTTTGGATGATATATTCATCATTATTAAAGGGGATGAACAACTTGCCAACCAACTAGTGGACTACCTTACTTCAACCACACACTTCTTAAAGTTTACAAAAAACTTTCAGTTAACAACAATTAACTTCCTTGACATATGTTTAACAAAAGATTTGGATAAATATGATTCACAGGAAAGAAACCCACTGTAACAGCTACCTACATTTCACAAGTATGCACCCCACCATCAAAAGAAATCAGTTGTCAAAGGGCAACTAGTCAGAGAATGGTAACAGTTGACCATGAGTTCAATGAGGAATGTAACTTGTTGTACGAGATGTTTACAAATAGGGGCTATCCAGACTCATTCCTACAAGGTATATTCAAGGAAGTTATTGAAAAAAGAAATAAGGGCATTTATGTACCAATCCTAAATGGCCAAATTAAATCAAACATTATTTTAGTGAACAATGTCAACCTTGAGCAAACACCCTCCACAGCCATGATGTGTGTAACACAAGAATCTGGTGACATGGAGGCTAAAAACAAGGAAAATTTTAGTACTGCATTTACTTTTACATACTGTATTGAGGCATCAAATATAGGCAACATAGTCAGGAAGTACTGGCGTTCCTTGTCATTAGATAAAGATTTAACACACATCCTTGGTCATGGCCCAATTATTACATATAGAAGGGGCTACAACTTGAAAAAGTTATTGGAAACTAAAAGTAAAACTAATTAAAAGAGGCATGACAAAATGTGGGCACTGTAAATATTGTTCATACATAGATACCTCACTAACGTTTAACATTAGGGATGAAATTTTTCAAGTCAACAAATCCTGCAATTGCAATTCTAAAGGAGTAGTCTACCTGCAGAATGCCCTTCATTTTATGTGGGCAAGACCGATCGACAGGATTTACGAACACTGTTATGCAATTGCTAAAAATAAGGATGACAATGCCCTAGCTAGGCATTGTACAAAGTATTCGGACCACAAATTTAAATTTATGGTAATCAACCAAACCAGGCAAAATTTCAATGATGAAGGGTTGGTGAATGACATTCTATTGAAACTAGAGTTGGAGAGAAGAGAATTGAAATGGCAAATAAGGTTAATGGCGTGCACCTATCCAGGCTTAAATGAAAGTTGTTCTATTTCATGTATTTTAAAAATTAAGAACTTACTGAGATAAAGTGAAAAGTGAAAACAAAAATAAAACTTAAAATATAGTTTATTAACATCAACCATTTTGTTGATTTAATAAATTTCAAAAGTGAATACACTCTGACTGTTTAAACATTAACTCACCAGAAACAATACTGGCTTAACATTTGTCTTACTATGCCAGGATTTGTTATATTTAATCACTTATACAAACAGCATTTTATTATTGCTTGTTTTATAATATTTTTAAAACTTGCTAACTTTCAGTAATTGCAACATGCTCCAAGAACATATACTAAATTTGATTTATGTATCAGATTAATTTACCCACACTGGTATTAAGCAGCACTGACAATTTGGTAGAGCACAATATATATTTTTTTAGGATGGGCTATGACTTCAGCAGGTCTCTGCGAACACTTAGTTTGTTGTGATGCACACCATGAACCAAGATCACAAAGTAGGCTGTCATAAAATAGGAATATATATGTATTGAATCAAGATTCAATTTTGCAGGACCATGCACAGGACAGGTCTTGTTCTATACAGGTCTTAGCGAACATTTTTTTCATGCTGCAATATAAAGCAGGCTGTTACACAAACAGGAATACATTTATATATTTTTTAACACAGGGGCCTGTTTTTACATGTAGTAGGTGGAACAACTCCTGACATTTTTGATAATGGGATTTTGCCACATGAGCTAGGGCAATTTAATCTGCCTACTTTTTATGTAGTATTGTATAACTGGGTTCTGCAACTTGCCACACCAGAGTGGTAGTGAATATCTCCGTGAGTGGCGGAGGCACTAGTTTACTTGTGCACTTTCTCACATCAGATCAAGTATGTTTTTTATTTTACCATGTCTCTAAATAGGGAGCTTAACCATTACGGTAAATAAGTATTGAATGAATAACTATGTGTGACTATAGAATGTCGTAAGATGGATAGAACAACTTGTTTGTTGCTTGGAACCAATTTATGCTTTACTTTTGGTTTTACAATAAGTATTGAATAATAATGTTTCCACAACCAAGTATAAGAACATCATTGTGGTGCAAAAACATATGGTTTACAACTCAATATGCGACTTAATACTGTGCGCTTTGTATTATTTAATTAATAATTCTCTGGCTTCTAGTAGAAAAGATGTAAATCGATGTAGATACATATCGACAACCACTTATAATTGGTTTTAGTATGTTCTGTTTTTATTGTTTAGTATGTAACAAGAGATTGGTTTGAATTTTTTAAGGGAAATAATAATTTGACTAGGTTTCGTACTAACTGTTTTTTAATTGTCAATGTAATTGATTAAACATGGTACATTACTAGTATATAAGCACTGTGACGACAGGAAGTGTTTGTCTGATGAAGTTCCGGTAGCTACTGGGACGAAAAACACTGGTAGTGTTTAGTGTTTAATGCAACTGAGTGGAATAAACGAGTTTGGACTTTTTTTCAGTGGTTCACTTGTGGATTTTTCTACTTTACACAGCCTGCATTTCATTTACCTTCGCCAGCGGCGGTCAGTCGTGTGTCCCTTAGAAAAGAGACCAATGTAGCAAGTCGTACAAATAAAGTCATATACCTCAGACAAAAAAACAAAAGTTATTCTAAAAACAATTCCTACCACTTTTGAAAGGAAACCAGGCTTTTAGCAGGACAATTCACCTTCATATTCACCTAGATATCTGCCTATTAACATAAGGTATAATTCATCTGAGAACTACAAAATCTACCTTACTTTCTCTATTCAAGCCATTGTTAAACATCTTTAACAACACTCCACATGTCCATTTATCTTTAGAGATTAATACAAAACCACCAATGTACCTCTTTGCAGAATGTGCAAGCTACCTTTTATTTCTCTAAGATCTCAGCAAAAGAAAACAACACCTCACTAAAACATTTAAAACTCCTTTCTGTTCAGTTAACTATATTGCACCATTCCTTCCTTAGAAGAGCAGCAGATAAAATTTCCAAACCTCTTACCTATATATTCATTTTATCTTTTACTTCAGTATTAGTGCTATCAGATCTAAAACACACCATAGTAATCTCTTTACCAAAAGTGCCCACACCAAAAACCCCAAATTCTTTATTCCTATACTCAATTTTGCCCTCTTGAAAAAATCTTATATTAACAAATCCTGATAATATCAATAGTTGTGGCCTTCTCTCAGACAAGCAACATGGCTTCAAAATGTCTTTTAGTACTGTTAGGTACCTATGTACAGCTACAGGCACCATCTACAACAAAATTAGTGATGGACTAATTATTGTCAGTATTTTTATGGACATAGGACTTCTGAAACTGCAAACTACAATCTCTTCATTTCAAAGATGTGACGGTAAAATGGTAAAGAAGTTCTTCAGATGATCTGATAAATTCTAGGTATTAGATTACTCTTGCCAGAAACAAGTACTTTGTGCATGGATGGAAGCTTAATAGCTTTGATTTTTTTTATTTACTTCGCCGTTGACTTCAGATTTCTGTAGAAGTAGAGCTATTTATTTTCTAGAAAACATGACAGTTATATGGGTTTCCTATTGTTTTCCATTTTCCAGAGCTTATCTCGTCGTTTTAATTGTAAATCTTATTTTTTTAATTATTTATTTTTTTATGAACAAGGAACACAAATCAGCTGATCACGTGTATGATTTCTCTTAGGTTTTGGAAGGCAATTGCATTATCCTGTGTTTTAAGCAAAACTGGTCATTGTATGTAGAAAAGTTCAAGATGCAATTATTCTTCCTTTTTATCAGAGATCAATCAATATCTGATAGTGGCTGGAGAATTTTTTTTTACTCAAACTATTTTTAAGGCTATCATCTGTCTGCAATTGATTGTCCCTTTTATTTCTCATGGGACAAGTGCTGTTGCCAGCTGACTTTTTTTCTTAGAGCAAAAGTTGATTATGGGGCAATCATTCTGGTAAACATTAAAGCAACTTTTTTTTGTTATGCTCTGTAACCCCCCTCAATGTCTTGTGGACTCCACTTCAATACAGATGGACTGCTTATACCACTGATATGGAGGTATGCCAGCTTTTTGACACACCTTAGAAAAGAGGTACTTTTCAGACTTACTGGCTTATGCAGAACCATCAACATCCCACCACGTGGGTCTGTTCTTAGTGAGTGCCAGGTTAGCACAGGTGGAGGAGACAGCACAACTCTACCTCCAAGACATGTGTACAATGTAAGTTACAATCCTCTCACCCAACCCTCCTCACCTTTTGCATCTTCCTAAGCTATTACTTGGTCTTAGATCTTCTGGGCTGCAGACAGGTCTTCATCCCTCTTCCCCACAGATCCAGGTGACCAATCATGTTTTAATGTTTTAGTGACCATTTTCAGAGCATTGGAAAACAGCTTTTCTTGACTCCTCTTCATTTCTATTCCAATCTCCCATGTCTTCAAAATGGGAAGACTTTGGAGAGAAAGCATGTTTGTCATAGTTGTATTTTTGGTGTTCTTATGGGTACATTAAGAAGTAGTAGAACAAAAACAACTAGCAACTGAAGAATGAGTAATATGCATGATGCAAAGATAGCATATGTCTGTTAGTTGAGTGACAAGCATAGCGGCAAAGCAACAAAGTCATCCTGCATGATGGCATATTAGTTTTACGCCAATAACATGGCTTAAAATAAACTGCACACACAACTGAAAAACAATACAGTTTGAAAAATGTAATCCTGCTTCTTCCAGCTGTAATCTTCTTAGAATATTCAGTTTGAAATGTTCTTAGCTGTTCTACTATATCTACTGGAATTTATAGGATGGGTCATCTGGAAAGAAGAGGTGAGGTGACCTTTCAAGGCAGAGTATATTATGTATCTCTGTTACTGTCTGACAATAAATGTTATTGAAATATTCTCAAAGGAAATAGTTGGAAAGTATATTTACCCTGATTTAATTTGCATTTGCTCCTCTAATTTTAAATTAAAACAGTGATAAATATATCAGTAACACTCTATCACAAAACTGACAGCCAGTGTACTTACTGCACAAGTCAATAACTTTATAATCAGGCAAGCGAAATGTATAGTGTGTTAACCAGTATAAGTCAAAGGATGTATTTTGCCTCAGGGGAAATATGGTCTCATTTTGCTGACTATTTAATTATTCTAAAATCTTCTAATTTAATTTCCATATAAACTTATTCAAATAAATTATCAAAGTAAGGGAACATCAGACTTTTGTTGATACCTCTGTCTTAATGTAGTACCATTTTAGCATTTTTTCAATTAGTTTTCAGATATATAAATTCATCACTAAGGAGAAAATAAATCAAAACAATTTTGTAATGCGTACTAATCATGCAGTTATTAAAATGTGTCCCCTAATAATCAACTGTTGATAATTATATTAATTGACACATTTTCAGAAATAGTGAGCACTCACTGTGCATAATAAAAATTCATACTGCACCAAAAAGATTTTTTGCCAGCTTCCTTTTTAAATGCATAGGAATACTGCCAGAAGGAATATTGCATTTCTTTGTAGTAAAATGAGTCATACAAGTTTTACATATTTATTTGTTTCCTTGACATCCAGTTTACTTATAATTATTTGACTTGATGAGAGAAGTAAATTATATCATCTGTTACGCTATTTCTTAGTTTTACAGTGAACAGTTATAAATAAACACAAACATATTAAATTAAAAAATAAATAAATACAAATATATATTTTTTTTACTAGTGAATGCAACAACATTTTATGGTTCTAATTTTCTTAACAGTGCTGAGCGTTGCTTATATTTCTTTGACAATTTATTGATTTGATTAATTTTAAATTTGATAGAGCATTCCTTATATAATTGTAATTTGTGATTATTTATACTTTGATAGTTAAGTTAAAAAGCAAGAGAAGTCTGTATTAGTGTGCTGCTTGGAATTAACATTGATAGTTTGATACAAAAAAAAATACAGATCAGAACGTCATTCTGCTCAATGCACTACATGAGAAGGCATTCAAAAACAGTCACAAATTCTGACATACATAGAACTGCAGTGTAAATAAATCTCCATTATATATTACAAATGGTAACAACAAATATCATCATCAGACTGCATGATCACAGACTTGCACTTTGTTGCTCTCTGTAGGTGTCGGGAATGGCTACTTTGCATATCTGGGTCTAACACAAGGTTACAGACTTGTCGACCCATCTAGGGAGACACAGCTGGATTTCTAACTACAGTGATGATATAGTTTTAATAATAGCAACCATAGTGTTTGTTAGCTATCTCCTTAGATCTGGATGTCATATCTTAACATACGAATAATTTTAAAAAATCATGAACAGTGATATTCACAATTTCTGTTCACCACAAAATTCCTTTAAAATGAAAGGGGTGATATTGCACAGTGCTGAATGATGTTGTGCTATGTTTCATTTGACTGTGGGTTAACAAAGTCTGCAATAAGGTACAGGTGCATATACTTGGAAAATATATTACTGTATGCCATGGGGTACTCTGACATATTTTTTATCATTTGTGAAGTAATTTTAACAAGGAATTAAATTATGCCACCAGTTACAGATATGCATTTTATTTTTTTAGTTGCTTGCTACTTTTAATACCACTCTGCTGAGTGAATATTATTTTGATTTAGGAAATTTATGGCATAAATAAATTATTATATCTGGAAGCAACATTGGCTGAACAGGTATAGCCAGTTTATTTTACACATCACAACATACACATCCTGTTAAAAGGTCTATTAGTTCTCCTGAAATCATTTCTAGAGAGTTTATTTTAACATTCAGAAAGCAGTTGTTCAGGTCTGTTCAGGTGTTACTGTTAAATATTGTCACAATACAGGATACATTGCCACCAAACAATTTTGTCATAATTTCTGCTGCAAGTTCATACTATTTAATACTAGTTAATATAAAATCATGTGAAATAGCTGTGCTAAGCAGTGAAGTACGCTGAACTTTCTGACAGGGGATAAGAAATTAAATGCTACGAATTTTTGTGTTTACAAAGTAAACTCAGAATATGTTACTTGGCATTTATTGTTTACGTTAAAAGAAAATTTCCTTATTGCACTTCAGCTGATCTAAAAATATGTTATGTACTGCAGTCCTCAGCACTATCCCTCTTAGTTCTATTCATCTTAGTTATTTTCTATTAGAAGTAGCCACACTTAAATATAACTTACAAAAACATGAGCTGAAATACAGCTTGGTTGTCAAAAGTACCATTTAATGTTCTACAACTCATGCACGGATGAACTGTAAAATAAAAGTCACTCCTGGCACTTACACATTTAGCTATGATAGATATGGGTAAAATAAAGATTCTGATTTCAGCACTGATTTATGTGTGATTAGGCTGACTGAGCAGATTAATCATGTTGTTTGTTGTTTTCTAAGGAAGTATGGTTAAATTCATGTAATGCTTTATAGCAGGTTAAAGTTAGGGACTAATTTGATTAGTTTGCCAGAGGAAATTGGATCATACAATTATAATACCATATTTCCCCCAAAATAAGACCAGCCCCTGGATTCTCTATAGCTTGCATGGCATGCAAGATCTGTGCAGGAGCTCCAGCAGGCAATATGTCTGCCGTGCGATCCAGGAACAGCCTGCAGAGGCATGCACAAGTGCTCCTGCAATAATCCTGCGTGGACTAAGCCCCTGTATGAAAATCACCCCATTTGCAGGAGACATCTATGCAAATGAGGTGATTTAACAATCCAGGAAGCTTGCAACTGGCCATGCAGGACTAGTGCAATCTGCAGAAATGTACTCGGTTAGTAACCGAGTACATTTCTACAAAATCCAAAACGGAGCTGTGACAGCTCGAAATAAAGTTTGCATATCATATAGTAAGCATGCCAATGGCCAAGTATAAGGCCACTGGCATTGCAAACAGTGAAAAAAAAATCAACATTTTTTAGCCGATCTCGGCTGTTAGCATAGGGCAGTGGCAAGCAAATGGGATCAGGGGGGAATAACAAAATAAACCTAAATTAAGCATTCTAACTAAAATCAGTATTCTGCCATGCAAGTCAATGGCAGGCAGAAGACAACATGGCCAGTGAGTATTGGTTGATAAGGGGGGAGGCTCAGTGTGAGACATGTAACTATGCATTAGCAGCCAATACTATGCAAATGAGGGGAAGGATAGTGAATCCCAGTTTTCCCCAGCATGTGACACAGGTCCCAAAAGTGTAAGAGTAGGAATAGCTTGTTGCAAGCCTAGGAGTCAGTTGACATCATGTGGGTGTGTGTCAGGCAAACTGTAAGCAGACTGGAGCCCTGTGGCTGAGGGGGGTGTGTCTAAACCTGCCTAGCACTCTTTACAATGCCTAAGCAGATGTGCATGCCGCACCAGATTTTAAAGGCAGAAAAAAAAGTTAAACCAGGAAATAACAGCAGTGTGCACATTTGTGCACTCTGTTTGTACAGCGTGCCCCCAGGCTTA
This sequence comes from Protopterus annectens, assembly GCF_019279795.1. Classification (NCBI taxonomy): domain Eukaryota; kingdom Metazoa; phylum Chordata; order Ceratodontiformes; family Protopteridae; genus Protopterus; species Protopterus annectens. The sequence continues at coordinate 1,502,916,091 of NC_056728.1, forward strand.
AACAAGAAGGTAATGGGAAGGGCAAACAGCAGTAGGAAGGTAACCAAGGAAAACTAGTATAGCTGGCAGGTGAAATGTATCAGAATCAGCTAATTACACATGCAGCAGACCAGCCCAGCCCAGCCCAGAACACTACTATAAACTATGAACACAGCTTCCCCTCTGGTTTTTTCCACACTCTACATCACCGGTGTAAACAAGCGGGGAACTTTTAACACTCACAACAGCAAAATGATAGGGGCTGCAATAGCTTTCATACAACAACTTGTGGAAGAGGCTGAGGATGGTGAGGATGTGAGTGCTGTCGACCAACCCACAGTGAGGAGACAGAGAAGAGTGTATAGACCCAGGGTAACCTACCAAGTGCTACATGAGCTGGAGATAGTGGGGCACTGTAGGGTAGACAGGGACCTCCTACAGCAAATTGTTGAGCTGTGCCAGCCACACCTCACACATAGAACTAACAGAGGGGAGCCTATACCAGTGGATACCAAGGTATATGTAGGCCTAAGAACACTAGCTACACGTACCTTCCAAAAGTCAACTGGGGATATGATGGGTATCTCATGGGCATCAGCATCCAGGGTACTCCACAAATTCCCATATGCCATGTCAGCACATGTTGGTGAGCACGTATATTTCTCCAAAACCTGTAAGGCGTTGGCCAGCAATATGCAACTGTTCCACCAAATAGCAGAATACCCTGAGGTAGTGGGTGCTATAGACTGCACGCACATATGCATCAAAGCACCACCCGGTGAGCAGGGTAGGGTCTGCATCAACTGCAAGGGCTTCCCCTCCATCAACTGCTAGGTTATGTGTGATGCTCAGGGCATAATAATGAATGTTTGTGCTGGCTGCCTTGGAAGCTATCATGATTCCCACATCTGGCATCTAAAGTAGCTCTACCAGAGATTTGCCAATGGGGACATCCCTGATGGTACCTAGTGGGGGATGCTGGATACACATTGGAGCCGTGGCTGATGACACCCACCAGAAATGCGCACACACCCAAATAAGAACTCCATAATGAGGCACATGCATAGGCGAGAATTATAGTAGAGCATGTGTTTGGGATGCTCAACTCATGGTTCCAGTGCCTGGACACATCCGATGGAGTCTTGCAATACTCATCAGCTACATGTACCCAGATTGTCCTTGCATGTGCCATGCTACACAATATGATCCTGCAGAAACAGCTGCAGCAGGAACAGCACAGGGCAAGGCCACACAGCCCCCCACCATTGCCAAAGCCTGCACAGGCACAGAATGACTCAGAGGAGGAACAACCTGAGCCTGCCCCAGTAGGCAGAAGGAGGTGTGCCCAGTATGCCCTGGCCTTGGCAAAGAGGCAATGCGTAGCACATACACTGACACAGGAGGGACCCGAGGATTGACAACTCTCTCTGACTCTCACATACAGTAAAAGGGATGCCAAACATTACACTACCTGTGCTCAACTATGTGTAGGGAGTGTACTATGTGCATCTAACATAGGCAGCCCTGCAGCACCACCCTCAATACTGGAACACCCACAAGGTAATTGACTCCCACATGCCAGTCAGGGGGGTTCACATACCCAACAACAGTCACAGGCAGCAGACAAGTGTAGCTAAACAAAAACAAAGGCTGTGCTATGGCCCCTGAATTATGCCTATGGGTAACCTGGTTAACTCCCCCAGGCCTACACAGATGACAGCAGGTCAGGCAGTGGGATGTAATTTCTGAGGGGTAGGAAGTCTGAAATTAATATGTAGGTAAATAAAAGCTAAGATCTGTACTACACTAGTATGCCTCTAGGCAGCATGATAGGTAAGACTACAGAATGAAATGGAGTACCTGACATACCAGTACAGTCATAGCAAATGTGTACAAGTGTCAGGTGTGCTCCCCATTCTATGTAGATGTAGTAACAGTCAGTTGTGCCCCTCCAATCCTGTGTAGAAATGTAGAAATAGTTACGTGTGCTCCCCATCCCATGTAGAAATGTAGTAAAAGTCAATGCCATGTGATGTAGGTGTACAACACATAGGTCAGCACTGAATTACAGACTCCCTGGACTTGATCCACACATTCAGTGGAGACGGGCATACTGGCATGCTCACACACAGAGAAATGAAGGCAATGTCAGTCAACAACACACAGAAAGGTCATACTGGGCATGCTCACACACTTAAACATATGAAGGCCCTCTCTGCAAACACCAGTGGAACAGACATAATTGGCAGTCACAGATGTTACTGCAGACACTCCTCAGTATGCCCCACACATGCTTTGCACACAAAGTGGACAGGAATACAGACATATATCTAAGGACAACACACAATAAAAAGCCAAAGGTAGACATACATAGATGTGTGGAAGAGGGTGACTGTGACAAAGAGCCATCCAGGTCTGTCAAACCCAGCACACAGCCAAAGGGACACAACCACATGATGTTCCGATGTCACTCACTGTAGATACTAGCCACCGGTATCTGTCAGCAGTACAGACTATGTGGTGCACGTGCTAGCTGTGCAACATGACTCTACAAGGAAGGTGTCATCTAGCATCTGTATACACGTCCCTGTGAAATATGACCCTGTGTGTGCCCGCATGTGCTGTGTCAACCTCTAGATGAATGGGTTATGGCCCATGCAGAAACACTGCCCTCCCCATAGCCCTACTATGACAAGCCTGCTGAGGTCATCTGCTGTAAAATACACCTTTGGGAGAGTTGTAGCCCAGTAATTTCTGTGGCATGTCCCATAACTGCTTACTACTATAGTGTGATAGACTAGTTAGGTAGGAGTTCTAATCCCAGACTTGGCAAGTGTGTGTCGGTCTGTCTGTGTCTGTGTAAAGAGCAATGCTCTTTAGGGTAGTCACACTCCCTACAATTGAAATGCACTAATTTGGCAAGGCTGCTGATGTCATCCACCTAGAAATACACCTCTGGGAAAGGCGTACCCAGTAATCTCCGTAGCACAGCCTGTAACTGTGTATTGCTGTAGTGTGATAAATTAGTTAGGTAGGTGTTCTAATCCTAGACTTGGCATGTGTGTATGTGTGTGTGCATCTGTCTGTCTCTATCTGTGTAGAGAGCAATGCTTTTAGGGTAGTCACACTCCCTACAATTGAAATGCTCAGCTTTGGCAAGACTGCTGATGTCATCCACCTAGAAATACACCTCTGTGAAGGTTGCAGCCCAGTAATCTCTGTAGCATGTCCTATAACTGTGTACTGCTGTAGTGTGATACATTAGTTAGGTAGGTTTTCTAATCTCAGACTTGGCAAGTGTGTGTGTGTGTGTGTGTGTGTGTGTGTGTGTGTGTGTGTGTGTGTGTGTGTGTGTGTGTGTGTGTGTGTGTGTGTATGTGTGTCTGTCTGACTATGTCTGTGTAGAAAGCAATGCTTTCTAGGGTGGTCAAACTCCCTACAATTCCAATGCTCATCTTTGGCAAGGCTGCTGATGTCATCCACCTAGAAATACACCTCTGTTTAGGTTGTAGTCCAGAAATCTCTGCAGCAAGTCCTATAACTGCATACTGCTGTAGTGTGATACATTAGTTAGGTAGGTGTTCTAATAACAGACTTGGCAAGTGTATGTGTGTGTCTGTCTGTGTAGAAAGCAATGCTTTTTAGGGTAGTCACACTCCGTACAATTCAAATGCTCAACTTTGGCAAGTCTGATCATGTCATCCTCCTAGAAATACACATCTGGGAAGGTTGTAGCCCAGTAATCTCTGTAGTGTGTGCCATAACTGTGTACTGCTGCAGTGTGATATAGAACTCTGGTAGGGTTCTATTTCCACCCATGACAGTTCTGGATGTTTTGTGTGTGTTTCAATGTCTGTGTAGGGATCAATGCATTTTAGGCTAGTCACATTCAATATATTTCAAATGCCCTACTTTGGCAATCCTGCTGATGTCATTCATTGTGAAATACACCTTTGGAGAAGGAGTTCTCCACTAAGCCCTGTGGTGAGTCCTGTAACAGCTCCATGCTGTAGTGTGATATAGACATCTGTTAGGGGTTCTATACCCAAACATGTTGGCTGTGGATATTTTGTCTGTGTTTTAATGTCTGTGTAGGGAGCAATGCATTTTAGCCTAGCCACACTCACTACAATTCGAATGTCCTACTTCGGCAATCCTGCTGATGTCATCCAATGTGATATATACCTTTGGGGAAGGAGTAATCCAGTAATCTCCATGGCGTGTGCTATAACTGCATAGTGCTGTAGTGTAATAAACTAGTTAGGTAGGGGTTCTACTCCCAGACATGACAGGTGTGTGTGTGTGTAACTCATTTTCTGTGTGAAGGTGGGTGTGAGTGTGTGACACCTGTGCCCAATGTGGAGTGGGTTTTGCATATTTCTTATGTGGTGGTCCTAGTATATATGATAATGTCCACTGTACAGGGATAACAGATGTGAAATAGCCGAAAGGCTGGGGTGCAAATCCATACCCATACATGTGACATCAAGGCCAGGCAATTACAGTTAGCAACCCCAGTATTACCCAGAGTACACTCTCAACCCCTGTCTCATACACACACACACACACACACACACACACACACACACACACACACACACACACACACACACACACACACACACACACACACACACACACACACACACACACACACACGTCTAGGCAACAGTCAATATGTGGGTAGTACACTCCATATTGGCCACTGATAGTTACTATGGAGTGATTGCAGTGGGCTACAGAGGGCATGGCACCCTGTCCATCTGTCCAATAGGCATGTACATGCAGACAGTGCACCTTCCCCATTTTCCCCACTGGATACCTGCAACACCTGTGGTGCCATCACATGTAACCCTCAAAGGACATACCATGCCTGAAAACATGCCCTGTATGGACAGATGCCACTGACACCAGGGAATGCCATTATCATGCTATCAGTGTAGCTGCAGGGTAAACCTGCTGTCCATTACCAGTTCCCACCATAGGTGGCCAAGACTGGCACATCTGATGATAATCTGTGTACACAACATGGGCCAGACACCCCAGGTACAGTTCCACTTGTCACTGTACATGCATGTGGCAGGTGTGCACATCCCAGACACCATGTCATGGACTAAGGAACACATACGTGGCTAATGAAGCACAGCATTGGCCACACACAATAGTTACCCAGGTGACTGGATGGGGGATACAATACCCACCTGTGTGGGCAAATGCAGAAACTACAGCCCTGAGCCACAATGCAGACCATTGTCATGTAGCCTGATGCCAAGGTATACCCATCACCTAGCCTTGTATAGCCATCTGGCACAGTCGACCACCACACACCTATGCAGAAATGCACCCATGCTTGTCAGTACTGGAACCCTGTGTGTTAGTGTGTGTGTTGTATAATGTGTATGATCACATCCACACCCACTACAACCCCCATTGGCATACTGATGCATGCTGTCTGATGTCAGACACATCCCCATACCCTTTGCCAATATAACCTCCATATGACCTGTATGGTGCATGTGATACCTGCACAGTAATGTGTTGTGGCAATATCACTAGTGATGAGTTGTAATCCTGGCTCTGCTAAGTGTGTCAATGTGTGTGCATCCCTGTGAGAGTGTGGCTGTGTTGATGCTGGCACCTGTTCATGCGGACAGGCACGTGTACTTCACCTACCGTATAGCTACCATATCCCTGATGCAGATGTCACTCATCATCACATATATGTTCTGAGGGCTCTACAACAGGTAACCTATGTGCCGCATCCAATAACTGCATAGAACTATGCTAGTACTACATAGTCATCATGGGTTTGATACCCTGTGCTGGTAGGCATGTGACACAAACATGTTTAAGTTTTACTCTCCCACCCCTCACTGACTTGTCTTTGCCTGTGTCTGCCTCTCTCACTCCCTCACTGGTGGATGTGGAGACCTACACCTGCTTTGCTTAGGGAGCAGCATGTGTATTTTAGATAATGCTCATAATCAGCCGATGGCCTCTGCATGAATTGCAGCCCTCCCCTAGCTGATTGCATGTGGAACAGCTGTGGTAACATTCCCATAGCCAATTGCATGGAAACACCACTCCAATATCTAGGAACATCATGTTGGTGTTGGGCCTTTTCATTCACTGTGAGCAGAAACTCAATCTGTTGTTTGGCAAGCAGCATCTCAGATGGATTGGGGATTTACCTTTGACAACATACACTGTGGAAACAGGCCAACACACAGGAGGGGGATGTGTCTGACCTGACTACAGACTGTAAGGTCTGCTGTATTGCATTTGGAGTAATGTTGGTTTAATAGGGTGTGGGCAGATATGGCTATCCTACATGTATTAATACATGCCAAATCAGGTTAGTGTTTATGAGGACTCCCCATCGTTAGGGTCATCTGCAGACTGGGCAGTGTGTGGTACCTGTGGTTTCATGTCTTACCCACAGAGCATGTATATGTGAACTGCAGAAGGTAGTGTGAGGATTGCAATCTGTATATGGTGAAAGCTGTGACAGTTACTGACTTCATATCAACAGCAACAGCTACTTTGGCACACTCTCATCTCATTTCCACTCTCCTCTATGCCTCACCAATTTACACTAATCTGAAGAAAAATAATCTCTCTAAACTGACTAACACCTACAATAATATAGCGAGATGTGTTACTGGTAATCAATTCAGAACTCATCACTGCCTGAACCTACAACAACTTCACTGGCTTGAATTAAAAAACATGTTGCTTCTTTCCCAACTTCCCATTATCCAAAGAGCTTTTTATCTGCCTAACAACACTCCTGTACTTTCTAATCTCTTTACCCCTTATTCTAACCTGAATTCACTTCGCTCCTCTAGCAAACTCCTAGTAACTTTAACTAAATCCAATAACCTTGCTGGTGACTCCCTTTTCTCAAACACCATTGGTAAACACTGGAATAAACTCCCCTCTGAACTGACTTCTATTCTATCTCCTGTCCTTTTCAAACAAAAGCTTAGAATTTACCTTAGAAATCACTGGCTATGTCCCTGCCTTAACCCAGACTGAAACCATATATTCTACTATTCCACTTCTCCTCCATCTCTTTTACTTCTGTTACCTTCTATTTTATTTCTCCACTACATAAGACTTACCACTCTACTATCCTTCTCCTCCAGATTGTAATACTGTGACTGCTGGGAGTTTATATAAGTAACTAATCTACTTACTTCATTGTCTTTGAATGTCTTTTCTCTCTTTTACTTTCTTAAAATGTTAGATAATGCTAAATAAGTTGTGCATTATTTGATTACAAGAATGTCGTGTGCATTTGTTGTGCAAGTGTGAATTTTGTGTGCAATTTTTTTAATCCTATATTATAATTCCATATACTGTATATTCCCTCCTTATTTTTTTTTTATGTTGCTCTTTTTTTGCATCCTATGTAATTGTTTTTATGTCTATGTGGAGCTTTTCTCCCCGGGCCTCTGCTGAAAATGGAAATATATCCAGTTAGACTAGCCCGGTTAACAAATGTAAAATAAAAAAATAAAAAAAATAAAATATCCCTCATAGGACATATGTTTTGACAAACCCTGTTATGACAGTAAATGAATGATGTTGGCACAGCAACATGTCAATATTGGCCCTGTGTATGTGCTTCCAGCCACAACTCTGTCAACCTTTGTACATATGTCATGCATTAATAGGCACATATGTGCTGTACACCATAATTAGTGTCATCATATCTGATAACAAGCCAGTGAGATATCAGACTACTACGTGTTATGTACAGTAGGGGTTATATTTGATGACATAACCTGGACATTCTGTGGTTGTTTGTACAGTACTGAGGTCTTTGTACTTATGGTGAATGTCAACAGTGTGTGTATTGTTAATATGTACCTTGGCCTGTGTACAGACTGTGGTAGATGTCATCGTTCTAGGTCCCATCCTATCTGATGTTACATGCTGCTCCACTGTATGATACTGTATAGGGTTATATGTTTGTAGGGCCATAAACTCACATGTCCCATACCACATACAAGCATCAGGCCACACTGTGTAGTGGCCCAGTATATGTAGGGTTAGTGTGTGAGTGGCACATATGAGTATGGTGTTAGACAGATAGTCCATATACTGTAATATTACGCTAGCTTACTATATGTGGCTGTGTCTGTGTTCACATTGGTGGTGGTTATGCACTTTCACACAACTGTATCTTACCCTGTGCTGTGATATGCCTGTAGAGCCTGCTATATATGCAGGTACATGTGCATTCCCCGATAGGAGATGTAGGTCAGTGTTGAGCCAGTCTGCCTGTAGCCTGCACAGTGCTTTGTTACATGCCTAGCAGCTTAGTGTACTTACCCAGTGAGATGTCATGTCCAGATACTTGCCAGATGTACTACTGCCAGGCCTCCCTTAACAGTCATGTATGTCATAGCAGTGGGATGCTGTGCAGATGTATGTCAATATCTAGTGGGCAGTATGTGGTCATAGCACCTCTGTACCAGCAGTTATTATGTGTCAGGATAGACAGGGGTGTTTGAATGCATAACATATTGTGGCAAATGTATACCATTCATTATGTGTTATACCCATGTACATGGCTGTTAACATCCATATTGTCAGGCTTGGTCCACATGTTCTGCACTAAAGGGTTCTGTGTATACGTCTGGACAGTACAGAGTGTGTCAGAATGTCCACATCTATTGGCCAATACCTCTGCTGTAGTCCACAGGAGCATTACGTGCTTGCAGCGGTACTGTACTATGATGTTTTTAGGATGTCTGTCAGTAGCCAATGGTGCACATGTGAAAAGCAGATGGGACCTCCCACACACACCATGTCTGTGAGGACAATCCCTATTACAGTAGTAATAGTCTATGACTATACCTGCTATACATATCTGACATCACCTAGCACTACGAAGTTGGGACTATAGGGGCTGAGGTAGGGCTACACCCCATGTTCAGGACATATGGTGAATATATATGTACATATGATTATCCAGATATCTATATAGATAATTACACGTGCATATTGACATATATAGATGGGTGTGTATATGTACATAGATATGCATATACACACCCAGATATATACATATACAGGGCATTATATGTCTACACATATACAGATAGTGATACATATGCACATATACATATATCACACTGCCATTCCTGCCAGCAGTCCACTGCTGTTGTATCCCCCACACATACAGTGGGGCTGGGGCCATATATGTGTGGGCTTCACCTATACAATACATGTGTGCCCCTATGCACTCCAGAGGCCAGTGTATGTAGCAGTGGTATGTATATGGCCCTGTATTACTGAGTCTGGGGGGGATGCACCATATATAACCTAAGCTGTTAAAAATTTTGGGGGTATCAGGGGTGAGCTGCCTTAAGTTATCTGGATGCACAGTACCATACATTTCACCTAGGTTGACATTACTTACATAAAGGGGGTTACAGCAGGCCTACTGCCTCCTGCCATACAGACTGTTCTGTTCGCCAGTGTGCCTGTGATGGGGTCAGTTATGTCTTGTTATGTAACAGTTACATCCCATTTGGTCAACTGAAGTCTTTATCACCTAGTGATTGTGTACAGCATGTAGATAGAGGCTGCTGGACTATACACCTGCATCACTTACTGTTGATTGTGTGGTATCCTGTTGCCCAGTCTGTCTTCAGCATTGTACTATTTGGAGGGCTTGGCCTGGGCAGAAACAGTTGTGGATCTTTCCAGACTGCTGTATTAGTATAACTGTTTCACAGTTGCATTACTCTGTTTATATGGATGTCAGTGTCTGAACAGCTATATGACATAGCATATAAAACTGTAATAGTATACAAATTAAGGTTTTCCATTTCTGCAAACCTGTGTGTGATGTTTTATCCTATGACCTCTCTGTGGGTATGTGTTGCAGGCACCGAATGCCATTTGTATGGGTGGCTCATCCAGAGTCCAGTTGTTAGGGTTTTAACTGTAGGCATAGTGGCTGTTCCATATTGTGTGCACCTACTACATAAGTATCTTACTGTACATATCTCTGCATGTGTATGTGCAGTCACATGTATATCTAAATATATGTATATATATATATATATATATATATATATATATATATATATATATATAAATATTATATATATATATATATATATATATATATATATATATATATATATAAATATATATATTTACATGTATGTGAGTGTATATCTGTATGTGCATATATCTGTCTGTGTATATGTATCCTGGGGATGTTGATAGCTTCCACATTTGACATTTCCTATGGGAGCCAGTCTGTACTGCATGATATGTTACCAATACCAGCCTGATATTATACAGGTGGGGTGTAGTACTGTTAACATCTTGTGCCCATGTCGTGTCAGGACCTGATTATGCTATCTGCAACACTTGTTAGTGTATTGCAGGACGGACGTGTTTGGCTGTGGGGGTGGGTGGGCATACCTATTCGTACAAAACGTATATTGTTTGGGGCCTCTCAACCCCATTAACGGTGCATGTGGACACATCTCTCCCATTGATATCTACACATGTATGTCCATATATACCTATATATATACATATCTGCTTACATATCTATAACTATGTCGTACATGCCTACATAGATATATATATTTGCTTACATATATGTAACTTGCTCTGTATATGTGTTGATATAGGCATTCACATGAATATATGTTCAAATATATTTATATATATATATATATATATATATATATATATATATATATATATATATATATATATATATAGCTATGTTGTATCTGTTTAGATATTAATATATTTACACACACACATACATCTACATGTTGGACTACATTCTCTGTACTGTTTAATGACTGGGCTGGATGATATGTTTTTGAAATCAGCAAGGTCATGTATATTTGGCATGGCTTAGTGGTAAATCACTTTGTCTATGGTATGCAGGGTCCTGCGTTCGAACCTTGCAGAGGCTGTTTATTTTATTGCTGGGCAGAACACGGGCCATTGGATACACAGTGATTAAGGCACTTTATAGCAGTTGTAAGCATGTTTGCATGGAGGTAAGCACTGCTAACTTCCGGTTACAGTTTCTTATACTCAGCTTTTAAATTTCTTAACCAGTGTAGGCATTGCTTACCCCTGTGCAAACAGGCTTAGACCTGCTTACTGCTGCTTAAAAGTGCTTACTCCCATATACCCCCGTGCTAATTTCTTTAAAAGAAAAGAAAATTGGTTGATAGTAAAGTGGTGAAAAAGGGGCACAAAGAGGGAAAGACAATAGCGAAAGTAGCTAGGGATGTGCAGGAAGGGTGTAGGGAAGGTCCATAGCTGCCCATTTTTTCTACAGCAACAGCTGTGCATATACATTGAATTTGGAGGTAGATTTGGACACTCAAACCCCTGGGAGAGGGGTGAGGACAACTATAATAAGTTACAATGCCAGTTAGACTGGATTACATGTGTCCAGTGGACACGTGTGAAATGGATAGCTATGTATGGGCTGAGATTTTTTTGTGGGAACAGATTGCCCTTTTTTTCTTTTTTCAGGTGAGACTGTGATGTTGGGGAGGGGTAGTAGGTATATTTGGGGAGGTTGGATGGGTAGGTTAACAGGCAAGACACACAAGATGCATAGAGGGGTGGTATATGACACATGTGGGGGTAAACACCTTGATGGAGAGGGGTGTTGGGATTTCAGAAGCCCACATGCCCCCTAGTGGTAACAGTGGGACTGAGGTACCCACCCATGGGCAGTCACCACTGTACCTTCACAGCCCCGAAGGTGGCTGTGCTCGGGGCTGAGCTGCAGAGCCAGGCTGACTCTCTAATCATGAAACGCGGCCCTCGAGCTGGCATAGAAGATGGCCAAACTGTTGGTTGGTTGATCGCTCTATGCACCATGACCCCGACCTGGCGACAGGTGACAAGGTGCGTGTCCATGCCCACTCCTGGGGGGGGTGAGCCCCATCCCCTGAGGCAGTTCCACCTGAAGGTGGTGCAGGACCAATGGGCAAGGAGGTCCAGGGATTTGGGCCCCAGACATGCTGGTGTCCAGTGCCACGGCCAGCTGAGGTGGGACAGGTGGGTCCGCTGGGACTAGCCTTCACAAGCGTGGTATAGTGTTTAGATTTCATCATCATATATGGGTTAGTAATAGTCAACACATTTCAGGGTTAGGTATAAAAGCATGCATAGATATTCCCATTAACCCAGACACCAGATATGGAACAGTTGCATAGTAAACAAAACACATGCATATATGGGACCACAGTGGTAATAAGAAAAGCATCCAGGTATGTTGATGGCACCATGCCAGCAATGTTGGAATACTTCAATATGGCACATGCATGGGAACCATTAAAATATTTATCAAACAACTCTTTCTACACATACTCTGGCCATGTGTTGACCACATGCTGGTGTGCCTGGCCATATCTAGAATATTGCCCTCTTCCTCCGTTAGTGACCTGACACACACATATATATGCTTTCCTACACAGTTATATTATGTAGCACAATGTGGGTGACAGTGACCCATGATACTTTATTATTCATAGAAACTGCAACACTCACAATTCCCTACAATACTAGGGTGGACAGTACCAGTACAGGTTATATTGGTCTGTATTTCTCAGCACAGTGCTCATATCCAATGTACCTGTGGGAGCAGTGTTTGTTAGCACTACCTGACTGTTGCCACACAAAGTTTCAGATTACACATTAGTATTATGCACATACATCTCACTCTGTTACTGTGCACACTCTGGTCACAGCTTGACAACATGGGAGAGTAGATAGGACATACTTGAAATATTACTCTCCTAACAGTTTTGGGGGTTGCAACAGTGAAATGTGGTTCTCATGATGGTTGACAATCACTTGTATTTCCTGTTTGTGGGCTACACATCTGGGATTATCCCACAGACTTCCCAGGGGAACAGGGGGACAGGCAGCAGATATGGGCACATATACTGGACATTCTGGCCTCATGTGTACAGTTGTGGCATATGAATCTGTATGCAATCTAATTCCACTCCCAGGATTCAAATCATGGTTGTGTCTACTACAACATAAACATTGTCCATCACAGTTGTGTCTGCTATATTGTTATTGCTGTATATCTTCAATCTGCTTTCTGTCTTATTAATCCCCTGTGCTTATGCATTCTGACCTTGTATAACAACACTCTTATACAGATTTCCTAGACAGTTATATGTTGTTGGACATTGTGGGCGACAGTGATGTGTAATACGTCATTATTCAGAGCAACTGCATATCATTCTTGTATTTCTGGGCACAGTGTTGGTATCTGACAGACCTGTGGGAGGAATGTTTATTAGCACAACCTGAATGTTCCCACACACAGTACCAGGTTCCACATTACTATTATGCACATACATCTCACTCTGTTACTGTACACACTCTGATTACAGCTTAACAAGTCAGGGTGTAAATGGGACATACATGGCTTCTTTGTCACATAAGGTAATGGGGAGCTACTAGTGTGTCAGATTTGTTGTCATAGATGTGTGTCAATCACTTGTATTTCCTGTTTGCTGCCTATATGTCTGGGATCATCCCACTGATTTTCCAGGGGGACAGGTTGATAGGAAATAGATATGGGCCACTTTAATAGACATTCTTAACATATCTGTACAGTTGTAGGGTATGATTCTGTATGCAGACTACTACCACTGGCAGGATTCGAACCGTGGCTGTGTGTGCTAAAAAATCAACAGTTCACATCTCAGTTGCATGTGCCATTCGGTTTTTGTTGTTTGCATTTTCAATGTTTACTGTCTATGTGTCTCTCAGTTGTACTAAATGGGCTCTGGAGATTATACCTTTCATATATAGGCATTCCTACACATTTAATTTATGGTGCATGATATGGGTAATAGTGCTTAATACAACAGTACTATTACATGATTGCAAATCTACATTACCATATGATACCAGAATATACACATGTAGTCCAGCAGTTAGACCTATTTTGTCAGGATATTATACTTTTATTGACATACAAACAATATGAGACTCTTCCTGCCATATTCTGTAGAGTATGCAGTACTTGCCTTGAACAATACAGGTTTTATACTAGCAATTACTTTACTACTACTTTTATTTTTATTTGCTATGACAGTAAAAGCATGAGTATTACTGACTGCCTCACGTCACAACCTTGCCAGGCAGCTGATATGGGCCTTGTGGTTCGTGCCCCACTCCATTGCAGCTGTGAGGGACATAAGATGAATATACTGAGCCATACCTGTCCATGATATACCTGAGCTGGCAATTATTACACACATACTGGGGTTATACTTACACATGTCTGGAACATCCCCTGGTGCTTCAGCCTCTTGGAGGCACTCCTTCCAGAGGTCCCCCTTCCACTGCTACAGGTCAGCATAGTGATGCCTGACCTGCTCACCAGTTTGGGGTATATCAGTGGCACTGATGAGGTCATGGGCAAGACGGTCCCAGGCCTCCGCCTTATATTGGGAGCCCTGGTACTTGCCCTGCAGCCATCTCTGATCATGGCCTTTGACAAGGAGACCTGCCATGACCTTGGACTCCTGGATGCACCAGCGCTGCGCCTGGAAGCACACTCCTTCTCCCCTTACTGCCATAGTGCCTGCAAGGGGAAGCTACAACCAGTTATGACATGTATTCCCACATCTTGGGTTTAAGTAGGGCAAATTTCCCACACGTTTCTGTGATTGGCCGGTTTTGAAAAGGCTAAGCTATGGGCAAACCTGCTTACAAAAAGGTTGGCATTGTTTAAAGGGGTATATCACTAGGGACAATGAGTTAGCTGGTCTACACATTGCTCACACCTCCTAAGCTGGCCTGTGCAATGCTTAGCGTTGCTTACATTAGACCTTCATTATAATGCCTTTTTGGTATTGTGTTATTATTCATTACACCTTATTTGTATGCCTGGTATCCCTGATTGATGTGTACGTACACTCTGTGGGATTCTTGTGTTTTACTGGGGACTTCAACACTCTATTACAATTACACCTAACTTCTGGGCTTACTGCTGTACTCCAATTCATATATTTAAGTTATATATTGGGTTATGGCACATATGACTGTATACTGATGCCTTTCACAGGTTCAGTATGGTTATATTATGGTGAGGACTTGTTTGCTACTACCTCATTCTTCTGTATTTCTGTGGTGGCTTGGTGGATACTACTGGGACTATGGTGTATAGGGTCCTGGATTCGAGACCTGCATGGCTGTTTATTTTGTTGATGGGCAGAACAGGGGCCATTGGATACAGAGGATTAAGGCACTTTTGAGAAGTTGTAAGCGGGTTTGCATGATGGTAAGCACTGCTAACCTGCCGTTACATCTGCTTACAGAGAGTTAGCTTTAGAATTGCTTAGCCAGCATGTGCATTGCTTACCACCACACAAACAGGCTTAAGGCCACTTACTAGTGCTTAAATATGCTTACCACTGCTTATTTGTGCTTGCACCTGCTTACTAGTGCCTTATTCATTATGACATTGACACCTCACATGTGCATTTACTGCAGTACTCCATTTCCTAAATATATGTTATTTAGTGGGTTATGCAACAGAAATATTGGTCATAACGTGCTTTGCCATGTAAAATGGAATGTGCTGCAGTGGGATGCGAACCAGGAATGCCTGCTCGTAAGGCAAATGCTCTGCCCACTACACTACTGAGATGCTGCTTCATTTGTATATATCTTCCTTGTTATCCTCTTAAGTCTTTTAAGCTGCTTTAACCATAGCTAAGTGATGGGCACACCCACGCACCTACGGTTAGCTGTAATCAGATTTTTAAAGGAAAAAAAGGGTTTCTTCATTTTGTCCTACATTCTGTTGCTGTTATACACAAGGGGGACTGTTCGTGGGGATATGCGGTCACCTGTGAGTGGTCTCACTCATTCCATACCCCTTTCTACTGTTCTACATTGCAGGGGCATGTTTATTCTGAGAGCTCTTCTCTCAGACATGCCCCCTGCACTCTTACATGCTCTGTGTAAGCATAGGAGCTTGGGCAGCGGGCATCATTAATATGCATGACACGCTGCCGTATTGCTCCTAAGCGGTCGCTTCCATGCAGGACTAAGCTATTCCTGCATGGAAGATTAGTAAATCCGAGGCAGGTCTTATACTTTTCCCCCCGATGAAATACCCATTAGAGCTTATTATTAGGGGATGCCTTATTTACCCCCCCCCCCGTACAATAATCTACATGTATTCATTTATTCATGTACAAAAATTGACATTTATATATGTACACAAATCAACATTTATTCATGTACACAAATTGACATTTATTCATGTATTCATGTACACAAATGTGCATTTATTTGGTACTTTTCTGTTATTGTGCAGCAGTTCTAGGTAACATGTTAACAGCTATGTGAGAATTCTTCATAAAGAGTGCAACAAACATTTCAACTTGAGACTACCTAGACCTTGGCTTTCACAGTGCAATGTTTCATGCTTAACAGAAAATGCAGACAAATCTCAATACAAGGGTATTGGAGGAGGGGAATAAAACAGGTGAATAACTGCCACTTTTTGAGTGGTGACGCTTTCTTTATTCCTTACCCAAACCATAAGAGATGAATGATGGAAAGTCATAAAAATGAAGTCTGGGAACTAGTGGCCATACTTTGTAATTACCCATTAATAATGAAACATTACCGAAATGCAATAAAGTCAAAAAACTGAATAGAGCTTGATGGCAACTAAAGCAGAAGCAATCCATTCTGTTGCTCTGATAACGGAAAAGTTATTCAAATACAGTCATGTCATCTTCTTCTGGAACATTGTCATAAGTCTCCAACCCCCGAATTCTGGCCTGAATTTCTTGGGACTCCATTTCTTGTAGAACCATTGGCCCCAATCTGTTATGCCTAGCAATAGAGCTCTCCTTAAATGAGTACTGCTTATCCATGTAGCCTGCCTGTAGTGCACTGGCAATAAAGCTGTTAGTGATTTTATCCCATGAATTCTTCACTGAAGTCATGACATCTTGCAGGCTAGGCTTCACAAAGTTTCCATGCTGATTTCTCTCCATTCTATTTTCAATGTAGTCATTGAGTCCCATGTGCAAATGATCCTTGAATGGCTTTTTTATTGCAATATCAAGAGTCTGGAGACAGACAGTCATTCCTGCGGGAATCATTATTTAATCTATTCTTCTCTGTGAAAGGAAGTTCTTCATGCCTTTAGCGCAGTGAGTGCTGGCCAAATCCCAGACTAGCAGACCTCTTTCACCACCTCGCAAAACAAGTGGCAGCATTACATCGACCCACTTCCTTATAACTGATAGTGTGCACCAGGCTTTTTCAGTTTCAAGAATGTAAATGCCTGAAACTCATTCAATTCTAGACAAATTGCCAAAATACAGGTAACACTTGCACTTTCGTAACTAGTGGAGTGAATGTAGATTGATGAGGCATCCCTCAGTTTCATCCATAGCAATCGTGTTGGAGAGTTGGTATTTAGAAAAGCTGATGCCATAAACAAAGGAATTGAATGCAAGTGCACGATTAATAACTTCAGTATCTTCCAGCTTGAACGGTGTTGTCGGTCTTCTTAGAGACAGTTCATATCACTGAAGGAAGCCATCCAGCCATTGTTGTGATGCTTTGAATTCTTCTGGGGATATTTATAAATGTGGTGCCATTGCAAGGGCAAATGCTTCAATATCAGCCCTGTGCACAACCAAAGCCTTTGCTCTCCTGTTACCAATCCATTCACAAATGATGTCTTCCAGTTCAGGAAATAATGGTTACTGACCTGATCCACACTTGCACTTCTTGGCATTTCCCTCGTCCGCCTGTTGACTGAGGTTATCATACTCTACTCACCATTTTCAGACCATTTGGAGATCCAACTTCTTCTCTTTCCAGAACACCATCAGATTCTTTCCCCAGGAGTCCTCCATGATTCCTTTCTAGTACTTGACAAAACAGCTCTTTCTTTTTGCACTCATCTTGTCTGGGGGGTTAATTGAAGACTTACGAGACAGGAGTGGCAACATAAAATGCCGACAGTTAAGAAGACAGAACTACACCCATTCATTATTAAGTGCACACATTTTACGTGCGTTGTCTATAATTTGACCAATCAAAGTTCACTTGCCAGTGTTTATGGGCCATGGATCTCAACTGTCAAGTGTGAGTGAGGATTAGGTAAGAATCATGGAGGACTCCCGGGAAAAGAATTTTCTGACTTTTTGCAAAGAGAAGAAGTTGGGTGTCCGAATGATCCAAAAATGGTGAGCAGGTGTCAATAATATTATTATTTTATAATTCAACACATCCATCGTGTATTGTTGATGATGTTAATTGGGGTTTATTTTTGGGGTAGGGCTTATATCATGACCACCCTGGAAAACCATGCTAGGGCTTATTCTCTGGTTAGGTCTTTTTTACAGAGAAATACGGTATGTAACCCGGGAAAAGAGCTCTCCCACCTGTGTAGAAGTGGATGCCATGAGTGGGTCCCTCCTGATGGAAGTCCTTAAGGGAGAGAGAGGAGGACAATGACTGGGCTGGGAGAGCTGTCGACTGGGTGAGAGGGTCCAGACCTCTGGTATGGAAGTCTGGAAGGGGGAGAGAGGTGGTGAGTTGCCAGGAAGGGAGCTCTCCCACCTGGATGAGAATGTCCAGCTCACGCCATCCCCCTCTGGTACAAAAGTCCACAAGGGAGCGACTGGTGGATGGCTGCAGGGTCTGGAGAGCTCCTGCCTGGGTGAGCCAGGTCAGACAGAGACCCCCATGCTAGAAGTCCTCAAGGGAGTGCCAGGTGGAGTGCTGCGGGGCCCAGAGAACTCCTCCCTGTGTGAGCTGGGTCAGGTGGAGGCCCCCCACAATGGAAGTCCTTAAGGGAGTGAGTAGTGGGTATGTGCAGAGCCTTGAGAGCTCCTGCCAGGCAGAGGGAAGGTTCCTGACCTTGCCTGGTACCCAACGGCATCCCCAAAAAATCACAAAGTCCCCAGAGGTGCTCTGGATGTGAGAGCAGTGGGGACACAGAAGCCCTGATGGGAGCATAACTGTCCCATGGTGGCCGAAGGGAGTTCCGCAAGGCCTGATGTAATCAGGGGAAGCTCCCCTGAAAGGTCCTGAGAGCAGAGAGACACTGCATGATTTGGCAGCCATCAGGGGATATGCTGGAGACTGAGACCATGGAGTTCTGGACCGTAAAGGAGGAGGACAGGGAAGTCCCGATGACAGTGGTCCTGCCCCTTGGTGGCCAAGGGGAGTTCAGCGAGGCCAGCCAGGATCAGACCAAAGCTCCCTGGAGAGGCTCTGAGGGTACACATGACACAGCAAGGGTTGTCAGCCTGCAGGGTTCATGGAGGCAGTGGGGGTTCCCAAGGCGAGTCGGGGCAGTGGCCTGGGAAGGAAGTCTCTTGGCAGGGTCAAGTGGGAGGCCCATATGGGGTTTGGCCCTGACAGAACTCCTCAAGGGAGCACCTGGTGGAGGGCTGTGGGGTTTGAAGAGCTCCTTCCTTAGTGAGCGGGGTCAGGAGGAGGCCCCCCATGATGGACGTCCTTAAGATAGCAAGTGCTGGGCATCTGCAGGGCCTGGAGAGCTCCTGCCAGGCAGGGTGAAGGCATCCAGCCTCACCTGGTACCCAACGGCATCCCCAAAATATCACAAAGTCCCCAATGGTAGTCTGGACGGGAGAGTAGGGGGAACACAAAAGCCACGATTGGAGTGTAACTGCCTTTAGTGGCTGAGGGGAGTTCTGTGAGGCTGGCACAATTGGGGAAAGCTCCCCTGAGAGGGCAAAGGGCAAGGGGACACTGCATGATTTGGCAGCCATCAGGGGATACGCAGGAGATGGAGACCATGGAGCTCTGGACCGGAAAAGAGAAGGATGTGGAAGTCCCAATGAGAGCGGGCCTGCCCCTCGGCAGCCGAGTGAAGTTCCGTGTGGCCAGCCGGGATCGGACCGAAGCTCCATGGAGAGGCTCAAAGGGCATGCATGACACGGCATGGCTTGTCAGCCTGCAGGGGACATGAAGACAGCGAGGTTCCCCAAGGTGAGTTGGGGGCAGCAGCTGGGGAAGGATGTCTCTCAACATGTTCAAAGGGGAGGCCTGTAGGAGTTGGCCCTGATAGAGCTCCTCAAGGGAGCACCGGGCAGACAGTGTCAGGGCCCAGAAATTTCCTGTCCAGGCTGGGCAGAAGCATCCGACCTCACCCGGTTCCTGATGGCATCCCCAAAATATCGCAAAGTCCTCAGAGGTTCTCTGGATCAGAAAGGAGGGGACTCAGAAGTCCTCATCAGAGCAGATCCACCCATCCACAGACCAAGGGGAGTTCCACAGGGTCAGTCGCACCCTGAAGGTTTGCTCCCCTGATCAGCCAATGGGCAAGCATGATCCAGAATGATTTGGAAGCCTCCAGGAGTTAAGGGACTACAGGGTGTCCCTTCAGTGTGCTTGTCTGGGTATGGGTCCATCCCCAGTGGAACATCCTGCCAGGTATCTGTGCAGGGTCTAGGTGCCCTCCCTTGCCTCTTCCTTCTGGCTGGAAGTCCGTATGAGAGTAGATCTGCCCCTCAGTGGCCAAGGGAGTTCCTTGGGGCCGGTCGCACCCTGCAGGTTAGTTCCCCGATTGTCGAGTGGGCATGCATGATCAGGAATGATTTTACAGTTTCCAGGAATTAAAGACAATGGGGTGTACTGTCGAAGTCCGGATCCCAGCCCCTGGTGATTTGCCGCAAGGTGTCCGCATGGGATCGAGGTGCCTTTACCCACCATCCATCGATCGATTGGGCAAACAGACTCCCACTGGTGGAGGGCCACTGTGGCATGGGTCTGTGGGTCACAGCTTGCAGGTCAAGCTTCTTCACCCCAGTAGTGAGACGCACGTGGGGTTGTGGAGCATTCCATGCCCCACAGGGCTGAAGTTGAGCCAAGAATGATGAGTCCGGGCTGCGGTAAAGGATTCCTGTGACACGGCCACCTTCCTCCAGCATATGTTTGGCTGAAGCATGGGGGGGTCTCTCCCACTTTTCTCTGGCTCTGAGCACTGATGTGCATCATGTCGGCCCATGGCCCACCAGGGTTGCAGTCGCTGGTTAACAACCAGCATCCGGAGTGCCCCCTCCACAGAGAGAGGGACCCCTCCTGTTGGCAGAGGTGGGGGCTCCGGCCCCTCCTCTCTGCCTGCTGAGGTGTTTCTATCTGGATGATCCTGCCAGTAGCATATGTTTGTCTCAAAGATTAAGCCATGCAAGTCTCAGTACACACGGATGCTGCAGTGAAACTGCAAATGGCTCATTAATTCAGTTATGGTTCCTTTGATTGCTCCACCGTAACTTGGATAACTGTGGTAATTCTAGAGCTAATACATGCTGATGAGTGCTGACCTCTGGGGATGCATGTATTTATCAGACCAATACCAATCTGGTTCTCAGTCTGGTAGCTTTGGTGACTCTAGATAAAGTCAGGCTGATCTCGTGCCCTCATGGCAGCGACACGGCATTCGAATGTCTGCCCTATCAACTTTCGATGATACCATTTTTGCCTAGCATGGTGACCAAGGGTAATGGGGAATCAGGGTTTGATTCCAGAGAGGGAGCCTGAGAAACAGCTACCACATCCAAAAAGGCAGCAGGCGTGCAACCCACTCCCGGCTCGGGGAGGTAGTGATGAAAAATAACAATACAGGACTCTTTTGAGGCCTTCTAATGGGAATAAATACACTTTAAATCCTTTAAAGAGGAACTATTGGAGGGCAAGTATGTCACCAGCAGCTGCTGTAATTCTAGCTCCGATAGCATATATTAAAGTTGCTGTAGTTAAAAAGCTCATAGTTGGATCTTGGGATTGGACTGGAAGTCCACCGTGAGGTGAGGTACTGCCTGTCCCAGTCCCAGCCTCTCGGGACTCCCTCAGTGCTTTTAACTGAGTGTCCCAGGGGCCTGACGCATTTGCTTTGAAAAAGTTAGAGTGTTCAAAGCAGGCTGGTCACCTGACTACTTCAGCTAGGAATAATGGAAGAGGACTCCTGTTCTATTTTGTTGGTTTTCAGAACTAGGGCCATGATTAAGAGAGATGGCCAGGGGCATTCTTATTTTGCTGCTAGAGGTTTTATTCCTGGACTGGAGCAAAACGAATGAAAGCAAAAGTATTTGTCAAGAATGTTTTCATTAATCAAGAGTGAAAGTCAGAGGTTAGAAGACAATGAGATACCATCATAGTTCTGCAGCATTATTCCCATGACCCACTGGGTAGCTTTCGGGAAACCAAAGTCTTTGGGTTCTGAGGGGAGTATGGTTGAAAAGCTGAAACTTAAAGGAATTGATGAAAAGGCACCACCAGGAGTGGAGCTTGCAGTTTAATTTGACTCAACACGAGAAACCTCACCCAGCCCAAACATGGAAAGGATTGACAGACTAATAGCTCTTTCTCAATTCTGCAGGTGGTAGTGCATGACCGTTCTTAGTTGGTGGAGTGATTTGCCTGGTTAATTCCGATAACGAACGAGACTCTGCCATGCTAACTAGTTATGCAGCCCTGTGCAGTCATCTCCAACTTCTTAGAGGGACAAGTGGCATTCAGCCACATGAGATTGAGCAATAACAGGTCTGTGATGCCCATAGATGTCCAGTGCTGCATGCATGCTACACTGAATGCATCAGTGTATGTCTACCTTTGGCCGACAGGTCTGGGTAATCCATTGAACCCCATTCGTGATAGGGACTGGAGATTGCAATTATTCCCCATGAATGAGGAATTCCCAGTAAGTGTGGATCATAAGCTTGCATTGATTAGGTCACTGCCTTTTGTACACACTGCCCATCACTACTACTGATTGGATAGTTTAGGGAGGTCATCGGATCAGCCCCGCTGGAGACTGTCATGACCCCGGTGGTGCACAGAGACGACAATTAAACTAAACTATCTAGAGGAAGTAAAAGTCATAATAAGCTCTCTGTAGGTGAACCTGTGCAAGGATCATTATTCAAAGTACACTTGCCAGTGTTTTTGGGGCAAGGATCTCAACTGTCAAGTGTGAATGAGGATTAGGGTTACATTAACAATTGTGGAGGACTCCCAGGGAAAGAATCTTACGACTTTCTGCAAAGAAAAATATTTTGGGTGTCCATATGGTCTGAAAATGGTGAGCAGAGTATGATATCCTCAGTCAACAGGTGTCAAGAATATTACTATTTTATAATTCAACATGTCCATCATGTGTTGTTGATGATCTTAACTGGGGATTATTTTTTGGGGTAGGGCTTATATCATGACCACGCTAGAAAACCATGCTAGGCCTTATTCTTTGGTTAGGTCTTATTTATGGAAAAATATAGTAGGTTACTAGACTAATGGCCCTAGAGTCTTTTTAAGCCTAGCCATTCACACCTAAATTTTCACAGTTATCAATGCCTATGGGCTAGAATGGCTTTGGCATTTGCTTTTGCCTTGGGACATCTACAGACTGAACCTGTCCATAAGAGCCAAAGGTGATAAGCCAGAGGTGAATTTGTGATTTCCCATTCCTTGATCTAAACTGCATTTGAATATGCTTAGGGAAGAGTTTTGTTTCAGATAAATGAGGAGGAGTCTGTTCCATAGAGGGAGTAATCTCTGAGACGCATACCTATCTTTCCAACATGTATTGTTTATGATACTGACAAGGATTAGATCCTTAGATTGGGCAATTCTAGTGTTTGTTTTGTGAATGTGTAGCAGATCCATCAGGGCTAGATCAGAGAATGCCTTGTAAGTAAGGTATAGATCCACCCTCAGTACTCTGTTGGAGACTAAGGGACAGAGCTTTGAGGCAATCCACTAGGGACATATTATTCATCCCCTGTATTCTTTTAATGAGGAACCTCTGTGGCCTCTAGCTGTTGCAAATGTCTGGTCAGAAACATGCCAATGGTCTAATGAGGATTAAGTATAAATGGTGTATGATCTCCTTAGATCTGTATGTCATGTCCTTACTTATATGTTGTACCATATAGAAGGATTTTCTTTCTAACATGGACACATGGTGATCAAAGTTCAGGTTACTGTCAACTTCAGTTCCTACATCCCTTACTACTCTGATTACTGTTATGAGAGTGTTATCAAAGTTGTAATTTGCAGGGGTGGTTGTCTTTCCAAAGGATATAATTATGCATTTTTAACACTGAGTTTTATCATGATTTTGTACATAAAGATGAGTATCACTTGTATGTTTGGAAGTGGTGCCAAGAAATTGTGTGTGTGTGTGTGTGTGTGTGTGTGTGTGTGTGTGTGTGTGTGTGTGTGTGTGTGTGTGTGTGTGTGTGAGAGAGAGAGAGAGAGAGAGAGAGAGAGAGAGAAGGTGGCTTTAACTGCTAACACACTGGAAAAGAAACAGATCCAAACCTTATACTTGTTATTTTACAGGTTGCTTTACACAGCCGGATTTTACTGGATCTGAGGATGAGTGACTAATTTGTTTACAGTATTAACTGTAGTTCAAGGAGTTTAGTGAGAAGCGTGTTTAGAAAGAAGAATAGTACTGATAATTTCCTGATGGTATAATAATTTCTGGGGTTCAAGCTTTAATGCAGGTTTATCCAAATTAAATTGGGAAATTCTTGGCATTGTGATAGTTTAAAATCCAGGTTAATGGGCTTTCTGAGAAAAAAAAAAAGAATGAGGAGTGACATAAGTAAATGATGGCTAATAAATTCAAATATTTTTTTCAGATCCTTAAATGATTTTGTGGTAGAAGTAGTTAGTTCATATTTCAGAGTATTTGAAATATTACTGAACAAAGAGATGGTATTGTATTAATTCTTTGTTTACAGGTTTCTTGAAGAATATATAAATAAATGATTATCAAGTCACTGCTCAAAAATAGTTGAGAAATGGATTTTAAGGACTCATGTAATTGATGTCCTGATCAGCAACCTGGTCCTAATTATTAATTAATGTTAAATTATTCTGTTACTTGTGAGTGAAAATAAGTGCAACTTTAAAATTGTGTTTCATATCTAACAGCATACTCATTGTCAATCATTAACTGCTATCTGGAACCTTCCAAAATGCTGAGAGAAGTTCCTTAAAAAGAAGCAGTCCTCATTTTCCTCTTCCTGTTCCTTATTATCTGCTCACCTTCCAGTGTTCCGCCTTAGCATTACAGTGATAGTATTCCAAAGAGGAACAGAAGTATGTCCACGATGTCACCAGTCAGCAATACCATAACTGACAAACACTGAACAAGGTATGCTATAGGTTAATGAAATGAGAAATAATGAATATTTTAGGTTCTTCTAAAGTAATGGAAATAATCATTACTAACACTTGTGACTAGATTCACATATATGCAAAGGCAAAAGACAGCTGTTGTATGAATCTCGAAGTAACTGGGTTGTTATTATGTAACTTTACATATGGACATCAGATCAAAATAGCTATTATTTCTTCACTGTTGAGCTTGGAAAGGCAGATCTTCATGCTGCACTAATGCTAAGCAATTAGTGTTTATGAAATATAATGTAATGTATTGGGTGTATCATTTAAGAAGTATCCAAATGTCTGCTGTGCAATGTAAGATGTCATAAGGTTCTGTCTTGCCTTTTGTCTGCCCATACATTCATAAATTTAATGGATACATCAAAATCATCTCTCATGTTTCTGTTTCACTATCAAGTCTGAAAAATTTCCCTGCATTTGCTGATATCCTCAGCATGCCTTGTGCATGTGTGTCTTTGTTTTTAGGAAATGTGAAGAATGTAGCTTCTGCAAGTTTTTAAAAAAGTCCAGGATTAGAAACCAAGAGGATCTTTTGCTCCATAGGTAAACAAATATATTTGCATGTGAATTCAAAAGCACTTAATGAGATCATTAATTAACGCATCATTAAAGCCGTAGGTCAGCAGTGACTCAAACAAATGCTTAACAACTAGATACCTAAATTAATCATCATGCTAAGTGAAAGTTAATCTCTGCACATCATTAGCAGACAGCACGAATTTGTAAGCCAATGTTACTTTTTCATCACTGTAATTTCTAAACATGAATACCAGAACCAAGCATATCAGAATATCTCATAATTAAAGGAACACGTGCTGTAGTCTATGAAGAATCAATATTAAATCATTGATCAATAATGCCAGGACACAACCCATGTTTCTTATTTCACCCATGCTAGCAGCAGCACTAAAATTCTCTCAAGATCAAAGTTAAGGGTTTCTATACAGGCAGCATAGTGGCCAGTGGACAACACTCCTTCATGCTTCCCTTAGGTTAACACATGATAGCTGAAAGAAAATACTTTACTATCATCAAGCCAAGCCACGGAAGCTCAGCTTGCACAGGGATGGAAATGCAGCAAAGAAATACAGAAAGCCTCAAACACAAAATATCAAACGATACCTCAAATGTTGAGCCACCCTACCACTCTGGACCGAGGAACATGGGTCTGGAAGGGGGTCTAAGTCAGACATTCGGTATTGCAAGGCTTTGGCACTGCATGTCAATATGTTCTGTGTTCCGACATGCTCAGTTCAAGCTTCTGAGTCTCGGCTTTGTAACAGGAAACCAAGAAACACTTTTTGTTCATAACTGAACAATAGAATATTGACCTTCACCTTTCCCACACAGATCTACAATGATTTTGTATTGATGCAAGCTCCACCCATCTCCACAGATGAGCAGAAAGGCCTTTACACTCCCAAAGCTTTTATATTTTTTCCCAGAGAGGACATACATATATCTTCATCTATTGGTCTATACGCACACACATATATTTGCGTGTGTGTGTGTGTGTGTGTGTGTGTGTGTGTGTGTGTGTGTGTGTGTACATATATATATATATATAT
This sequence comes from Protopterus annectens, assembly GCF_019279795.1. NCBI lineage: Eukaryota > Metazoa > Chordata > Ceratodontiformes > Protopteridae > Protopterus > Protopterus annectens. The sequence goes on from NC_056728.1 coordinate 1,502,942,883, forward strand.
ATATATATATATATATATATATATATATATATATATATATATATATATATATATATATATATATATATATATATATATATATATATATATATATATATATATATATATATATATATATATATATATATATAGATTTATATATATATATATATATATATATATATATATATATATATATATATACATACACACACTATACACAGATAGACACACACATATGTATACAGTAGAACCTATGTAAGTTGACCACCCAAGAGACTGTAACAAACTGGTCAACATACGGAGGTGGTTAACATAAGGATTTAGGCCTACTGTACTGATACGTACATATACTTTACTTTCTTGTACAGTTTTTATTATAGAATATCATACAAAATCATACATAATCAAAACACAGTAAAATCATACATACAGTATCATACAAAATTAATACATTTACTGTTTTCTCATGGTTTAATCATTCTTTCTGAAAAAAGAGTAATTCTTGGTCTGTTTCTTATTCTTATTACAAAGGTAAGTGAAGAAAATATTCTCAATGCTGACTACACCACTCAGCATACCTGGGCATTTTTCCATAGCAAATGACTTCAACTGCATTATCAGATGCCTGACTTCCTGTTCTTTTGCAGACTCTGCAATTTCAGTGTTATCCTCACTTGCTTCTTCCACTTCATCAGCTGCTTCATGCACTTTTCTACTGGCCTGTACTGTGGTCAATATCGCTTGGAAAATTGCTTCTGGGTCAGGTTCATTACAGGTTGCCACCTCATTATCCATTGTAGCAAAACCTTCAAAATCTACTCCTTCGAATTCTGCCATGAGAGATGAACTGTCTGATGAGGCCAAAACATCGTGCTCTTGGGTGGAGACAAATCCAACTTTCTTGAAACACTTCTGTATCATTTCTGGCTGAACTTTATTCCAAGCAGAACTGATGCAGACAACAGCATCCAGAGTGTTAACTGATGCAGCGGATGAAGTTGTTTTCACAGGTGGACCACAGGATCTGTGTTTTAGTAATGACCCACTGCAGCAGCTGGGCTCATTAGTGCATTTTAAATGTTTTGATGATGCCTTGGTCAAGAAGTTGGATTTTCAAGGTTGTGTTTAGAGGCAGACATTTCAGTGTCATGTTTTTGAGATGATTTACTTATGGGTGGCCAGGACAGTTGTCTACTGTCAGTAGAATAGACCGTTTCTTCTTCTTCATTTCTCGGTTAATACCCCTTAACCACTCCTCAAACAGGACACCAGTCATCCATGTGCATTTGTTTAATATCCAAGTGACTGGGAGGTCTTCGGGCTTCAGGTTCTTGAATGCACGTGGCTTTGCCGATTTACCAGTCACCAAGGGCTTTAGTTTCTCTCTGGCTGATCTAGCACAAAGCAGAAGTGTGAAACCTTCTTTGGAAAGTTTTCCACTCTTACATTTGTCACCCTTCATGATGAGGCTCCTGTCAGACATCACCTTCAAAAGAGTCCGCACTCATCAGCATTAAAGATGTAGTCATCTTTGAAGCATCTAGTGAAGTCCAGGAACTTTTTGATGAATTCTTCCACAACTTCTAGTGGAACTTCATTGGCTTCACCACACAAGATTTTCTGGGAGATCTCCTCTCACAGTTTAAAATTCTCGAGCCAACCACTTGATGCTTGGAAATCTGCCATCCATAATTCCTGTGCAAATTTTTTTAGCAACGTCTTGGATCATTGGCCTGCAGATGTGGGCATACTGCCCTCATTTGTTTGAACCAGCTTAATGAGGCTTTATTGTACTCGAAAAACATTTTCAAAACTTATAATAGCGACTGAGAAAAAGAATGAATGAAAAAATGTCGACAATTCTAAATCAAATTGTTGAAATTTTTCGAACATACCACCACATCAGGTGTCAGACAACACACATTTTGCAGGGAAGCAATTCCCACTGGACCCCCCATGTGTGGGGCTGCACCCCAACACCCATGATACTTACATATATAAACTCCAAGATCACACTACAGTGAGGGAAAGGGTACATTTCCCGATCCCCACTATAGTGCTGTTGTGCATTCAGCATGTTTTTTTTCACACAAACAAACCTGTGCAAACTTACTTTCAGATATCCATTGTCACACACTTTAGCCATGACATTTTGATGATATACATATATATACATATATATATATATATATATATATATATATATATATATATATATATATATATATATATATATATATATATATATATATATATATATATATATATATATATATATATATATATATATATATATATATATATATATATATATATATATATAGAGAGAGAGAGAGAGATACAGCAAGAGAGCGAGATGTGTGTGAGTGTGCATTTCTGTGTGTATTTGTATGTGTGTATGTGCAAAAAGAGACAGCAGGAGACAGACAGGAGAGAAGGAGGGAATTTTGCTGAAAATGCTTCAAAACTGCAATCCTTAAAAATTCTTCTTGTCTTATGTCTTGCCTTTTCATCTCAAGAATTCCCTAAAGGACCCCGTAGTAACGTTCTATTGTTCTATTATCAGGGTGTAGAGATAATCATTAAAGCTGTTTGTAGAAAGAATCATTAAAGCTGTTTATAAATGGTCATGCTGCTATCCGCAGTCTTACCAAACCAAATTCCACGCACGAAAGACAGAGTGCACGGTTCAAATAAAGTAACCATAGAACCAAAAAACAAACCAGCACAATGGGGAAAAGTGCTAAAATATTATTTATTCATGGCAAAGTTTAATCCATGTAATCCATGTATTGCAAACCGGTTTCGGCTATCTTTAGCCTTCTTCAGTGCATAAAGAAAAAGTAGTATGTTAACAGGACATCCTGGTAAACGCTTATATACCAAATCATTTAAAGGTGTATATAAATACAATTTATGCACTGAAGAAGGCTAAAGATAGCCGAAACCGGTTTGCAATACATGGATTACACGGATTAAACTTTGCCACAAATAAATAATATTTTAGCACTTTTCCCCATTGTGCTGGTTCATTTTTTGGTTCTATGGCTATCTGCAGTCTTGCCATAGCAATTTCATGTAGGATCTAAACCATCAATAAAAGTAACATTAAATGACTTTCATAAATTGTACAGAGAAGTACTATCTTATCCATTCACACCAAAAATATTCTCAGTCAAGAAAAGAGCAGATGTGGAAAATAAGCTCATCTGGCATAATTGGCAGGTGTCCTCATACACTTAAGTGGAACGGGTATAGTGGATACTATCTTTATATCCGGGGCCTAATAGTGTAGTAGGGAAATGAGGTTAAAGTGGCAGTGGAGGTTGAGGGATAAATTTCATTTCATACAAACACTTTATGTCAAGTCTTAATGAAAAATGTACAAACCCCAATGATGGGGTCAAATATGAAACAATTATCAAGGCAAATGAAGTTCCTAAAGAGGGGGAGCACCAGGATCCTGGAAGAAAGCTGTGGTGACTGTAATACCTAATGATGGCAAAGACCTATCAGACCTAGTTTCATATAAACCTATTTCAATTTTAAACCATGATTATAAACTGTTTATATCTATAATGGCTAAAAAGATGGCAAGGTGTTGCCAAAATTGATAGATATGAATCAATGTGATTTTGTGGAGGGGAGGCAAACATTTGACAACATATATAGAATAACAAAGATCTAGAGGGGAGCACATTATAAGAAAATACCACTGATGTTGTTGAGTCTTGATGCAGAAAAAACATTTGATTGAGCAAGATAGGACTTTATGAGTAGGGCAATGGAAGCACTTGCATTCCCTGATACAATAATACTGTTAATTAGGAGAATATAGAAGGGATCAGAGGCAAAAAGTCAGAGTCCCTTTCTGACAAGTTGTATCTCAACATAGGAACCAGGGAAGGGTCTCTATTTTACCTTTGTTATTTGCTTTATATTTAAAAACAATGCAAAACAAGAGGCAGGACAACATTTAGAAAAATAAGCAATTCAAAAAAGGTGTGGATTGGTGGGGGTGTGGGGGCAAGGACAGTACCACAATGCCAGAAAAAGCCCCAAAACAGTATTGAGGTGTCAACAGTATGCACAGACTAAACCAAAAATCCAGAAGTTGCGTAAAAATTATGTGTGTGTGTGTGTGTGTGTGTGTGTGTGTGTGTGTGTGTGTGTGTGTGTGTGTGTGTGAGTGTGCCTGTGTGATGGTGTGTGTGTGTTTGTGTGTGTGTGCGTGTGAGGGTGTATGTGTGTGTGTGTGTGTGTGTGTATATATATATATATATATATATACATATATATATATATATATATATATATATATATATATATATATATATATATATATATATATATATATATATATATATATATATATATATATATATATATATATATATAGATATATATATGTATATATGTTAAGCGCTTTCATCCAATAAATATAACATGGACTTCATCAGAATAGGTACAGGTTCTTAGAAAGTCCATTTTATATTTATTGGATGAAAGAACTGAACATATATGTATAATTATATCAAAGTGTTACACAATTTTTACACAACTTCTGGAGTTTTATTTTACAACGTGCATACTGTTGACATAAAATACTGCTTTGGGTCTTTTTCTGCCATTGTGGTACTGTCCTTCGCATCTACTGTACTGCATGTCATTTGTATTGCTTTATATTTAGAGCAATAGGCAAAGAAAATAAGAGACTCAGAAATTTAAGGTTATAATGGGTATAGTAATCAAGAAATGCTGTTTTTATTTGCAGATAATATGATTTTGTACCTGATAAACCAGAAAAGGACATATTGGTGTTGTGGAATATATTCAGACAATTTAAAATCTTTATTGGATATACAATTAATGAAGATAACACAAAGGTTATAGCTGTAAACTATGTACCCACATGTGAATTGGTGCAACAATACCCAAATTTACGAGGATGTGGGAAGATATTCTTTTTATGGATATGGATAGCAAGATGCAAACAGTGAAAATGTTTTTAGTACCTTTAGTTTTATATACAGGTCAGGCATATTTTTATCAACCAGAGGAGAACTTGTGGAAAGTAACCAATAAAGAGTTAAAAGATTTTATCTGGAAGGGGAAAAGAGAAAGGGTCAAGTGGGATAAGCTGATCCTTTCAGTATAACAAGGTGGATTAGGATTACCTGATTTGATCTGATATTTTAGAACAACATTTTCACTGCTTGCATCTTGCTACCCATATCCACAAACAAGAGTCTCTTCCCACATATACAATTAATGAAGATAAAACAAAGGCTGTAGGTGTAAACTATGCACCCACAAGTGAATTAGTCCAACAAGACCCGTATTTATGAGGATGTGATAAAATGAAGTATTCAGGAGTATGGATTAAACAGGATTCTATTATTGCAGCTAAGTATATGTGGGAAGAGACTCTTGTTTATGGATATGGATAGCAAGATGCAAGCAATGAAAGTGTTTTTAGCACCTTTCCTTTTATATATAGTTCAGGCATATTTTTATCAACCAGACAAGAACTTGGGGACAGTAACTAATACAGAGTTGAATGATTTTATCTAGAAGGGGAAAAGAGTAAAGGTCAAGCAGGATAAGATGATCATTCCACTAGAACAATGTAGATTAGGATTATCTGATTTGAAGGGATATTTTAGAGCTACATAGTGAAGGCTCATGCTTACAACACAAGCAGAAAGCTATAATATAAAGTGGAACAGCATGATGAAGTGTGGGGTGGGGGGATTCAAGAAATAAGGAGAGAGTAGGATTTTGAATGCAGATCCATGAGGAGAATAAAAATAGTAGCACAGATAATTACATTCATAAAGTAACAGAAAGTACTCTAAGAACTAAGCCGTCACAAGAAACCAGAAATATTTTGCTAATAGGGATGATGGCAATTAGGGGTACAGATAATAGGCTAGAAAGGGTTGTAATTTATTGGAGAAAATTGGCAAAGGAACCACGGTACTGGACAAAATACCTTTTTTTTTTTTTGGGAACAAATATCTTGAAAGGGAAAGATAATAGAGAGAGGAAGAAGCCAAGAAGACATTTGGGCTACAGGCAAGAGACTGCCTTCCCTCTCAGATATTGAGATCTGAGTATAGGTAAAGTGAAAGAAATGGATGGGGGAATCATAAGTAAAATGCCTTCCTAAAAGACCTGCTCTGTTATTTGACTGACCAAACTGCAGAAGTGTGCGAACCAAATACTCCATAATAAAACCACTGGCATATTGATGCTGTAGAAAATGCTGGTAGTCCACAAAGTAAAGCAAAAAAGTTTATTGTAAGACAACAGAAAGCTGGTAAGCACTTTCGTCTTCATCAAAAGAACTTCATCAGACAAATTAAAATCAAACACAGAACACATTTTAAAGACTCCCTTTGTGCTTCACATAATAGTAGCCACTCCCCCTAAGTAACAAAAATTTAAAAGGGCGACACAAACTGTGATGTCAATGACAAAATGTTAAATAAATACATGATAATACATATAAAAAAATAAATATTTGTTTCCTTCTGACTTTTACAAGCATGTAAAATATTATACACGATTCCTGGATGACCTTTTTATTTTATGGGATGGTACCTATGCCCTTATTAGTGATTTTATAAGATATTTAGATTCCACCACTTCATTTTTAAGATTTACATATTAATTTAATTTACATGAGATAGCCTTCCTTGATATTAAATTAATTAAGGATTACCAGAAAAGTAGGTTTATATCTAAAATATATCGAAAGGACACATATTCAAATTCACTACTTCATTATAGTAGCATCCACCCTCAGAAACAGAAAAAAGCTATTATTAAGGGAGAGTTTGTATGTGCTGCCCATATGTTATCACTTTCAAAATATTTTTTAGATGAATGTGATACCTTAAAAGATATGTTTTTAAAGAGGGGCTACCTGTTGAGACTTGTTAACGATGTCCTTTTAGAGGTAGTAAATAACAGAGAAAGTAATTTTTATATACCTCTTTTATCTGAGGTTTCATTGGATGTAACACACACAGAGAATGTTGCGCCCCTAAACTCTGTTTTTACAGGAAAAGATTATAATACTTCATTCATTTCTACATACATGATTGATAGTCCTGATATTAAACATATTTTGAGTAAAAATTGGTCAAATCTAACACAAGACTGAAGTATCAGAACACATATTGATGAACAACTTACTGTTATTTTTAGAAAAGGTAGAAATTAAAAACAAATTTTCAAGGAAGGACATGCTGTGAATCATTTTTCGAATGGACGTATGTTGAAGTGTGGTATATGTCGATACTGTCCCTTTATAAAGGAAGGAACAGTATTTATGATCAACAACACTAAGATTCATATAAAAAATAAGTATAACTGTAACTCTGCATGTATTATTTATTGTGCCCTCTGTAACCTATGTGATTGTTTTTACATTGGAAAAACTGATAGAAAATGTAAAAATCGAATATATGAACATTTGTATGAAATAAGAACAGGCAAAGAGACCAATGCTTTGTATAAACAAACCTCAGAGCACAGTGACCACACTTTTAATTTTTTTGTTATTGATGGTGTCACGATGGATATCAGGGGAGGTGCATGGTCTGCCTTACTAGAAAAGAGAGAGTTATTTTTTTTTATTTATTTTATTTATTTTACATTTGTTGACCGGGCTAGTCTAGCTGGACATATTTCCATTTTCAGTAGAAGCCCAGGGAGAAAAACTCCACACAAATATACAAAGTATAAAAATATTGTTACAAGGTAAGTAAAGGGTTAATAAACAATAAAACAGATGTTTTTTTTTTCATTATAGATATAAAGTAGCAATAAACAGAATATTACTTAAGGAAGCTAAAAACAGTTGTAGTACAGGAGAGTTACGTACAAAACTTCACATCAGGAACAAGGATTTAAGCAATAGGTTAGAGTTTAGCTAGTGACAGTCTTATTTCCAGATTAAGGAAAAAATACTTCACATAAGGTACAAGGATTTAAGCAATAGGTTAGAGTTTAACTAGTGACAGTCTTATTTACAAGACTAAGTGTTTAGGAGAGAGGAAGTTAGGTTAGAAGAGGAAGAAACAGGGGTGATGAGGGTGGTTAGTCAGGGTTACTACAAGGGCAAAGCCAGTGCTTTTGGAGGTGTTTTTTAAGTTCTAGTTTGAAAAGTGGCAAGGATGTTATTAGAGTTAGTTCATTGGGTAGCAGGTTCCAGTTTTTTCCTGCTGTGTTGGTAAACAGAGAGTCAGCAGCTGCATTATTAGACTTTGTTAAGCTACCAAGGAGTTTGTTAGAAGAACGTAGGGAGTTCAGATTATTGTATGGGACTAGGAGTTTTGAGAGTATAGGGGTATTATTGGGTTGGTGAAATATCTTGTGGGCAATTGTGAGTTGGGGGATTTTCAGATGGTTTTGGAATTCAAGCCAGTCGAGTTACCTGAGATTAGAGCAGTGGTGGGTTCTAAAGGGATTGCCAGTAGTGAATCTGGCAATGTTATTATAGGAAGTTGCTAATTTGTTAAGGTTAGTTTTTTTAAGGTTGGTAAATATAGGTGAAGCATACAGAAGGGTTGAAATTAGATGGAAGTGAGCGATCTTGGCTCTAGCTGTTGAGGTTAAAAAAGGTTTTATTCTATATAAGGAACCTATTTTTCTGTTGACTGTTTTAATGGTGTTGTTTATATGGTGATCAAATGAGAGATTATTGTCAATGGTAATTCCTAAAAGTTTAGTGGTAGAGTCTGGGAGAATAACAGTACCATTATTTGAAGAGATTGAGAAATCTAAGGGGGGGGGACCTAGTAGTGGGTGTAAAGAGAAGGAGTTTAGTTTTTTTAGCATTAAGTAAGAGGCAACGTTTGGTAAACCATGTTTCTACAATGTTGAAAACATTTTGAGTAAGATAATGTAGTTCAGATGGAGAGGTTGCTGAACAAATTAGTGTGGAGTCATCTGCATATTGAATACAGGTGGCTTCAGGGATTGCTACATGGAGATCATTAATAAATAGTGAGAAAAGAAGTGGTCCTAGAATGGAGCCCTGAGGGACCCCGATGGTGACAGGTAAAAAGGATGAGATTTGATTTTCACAGAGGACTGCTTGTTGTCTGTTGCTGAGATATGATGTAAACCACTTAATGGCCAGAGAGTCAAAGGAGAGAGATTCAAGAATATTGATTAAGCAGGTATGGTTAACCATGTTGAAAGCTTTAGAGAGGTCAATAAAGAGTGCAGATGAGAGGATGTTGTTGTTATGGTTTCTATTGATGGTATCTGTGAAGGATAGAAGGGCAGTAGTGGTACTATGTGATGGCCTAAAGCCATGTTGACAGTTTGCTATTAAGTTATGTAGAGAGAGATGATGTAGAAGTTGTTGGTGAATGCATTTTTCCATAATTTTAGCTAAGAGTGATAGGAGAGCAATTGGCCGATAGATAGAGTAGTCATTAGAGTTTCCACCTTTATGTAAAGGGATAATGTGGGAGATTTTCCAAATATCTGGGATGGTTCCTTCTTGGATTGTCCTATTTATAAGGATAGATATAGGGTAAGCAATTACTTTGGCTGCTTTTTGGAGATATTGGGAAGGAAGCTGGTCAGCAGATGGAGTGCATGGCTTAAGTTTGTGAAGAAATGTATAGATGAGAGAAGTAGAGATGGGTAGTAGTTTTAATTGAGAAAAAGAGTGTGTTAAGTTGCTGGGAAGGCTGGAGTTTTCAAAGATAAGATGACTAGCTAGAGATTGTATAGTCTCAGTGAAGAAAGAGTTAAAGGTATTGGCAGTTTAATGGGGAGTATTTGGATCTGCATCAAATGGGGTGGGTGTTTGGGACATCCCTGGGGAAAGGAGCTTATTAATGCAGGACCAGAACTTTTGAGGATTATTTTGATGAGTTTGTTGAAGTTTACAGTAATAGTTTATTTTATCTGTGAGTATTGCCTTTTTTGTGCTGTTTCTAAGCTGCCTAAATGGTAGAAGATCAGAACTATTTCTATGAGATCTCTATTTAGCCCAGACTTTGTTCCTAAGTAGAATTTGATTTCTAGTTTCATTAGAAAGCCATGGGGCTGGGTTAGACTTCATTCTTATGGAACGTTTAGGAGCATGTTTCTCCAGGATCGATAAGAATAAAGTGTTAAAATACTTTACAGCCTCTTCAAGTGGAAGGGATTTTAAAGGGTTCCAGTTACATGCTCTAAGCTCAGTTTGGAATAATTCTGCCTTAAAGTGTTTGGTAGAGCGTACTGTCCTAATGATGGGGAGGTTTGGAAAATCCTTTTTTTCTCTTGTGATGTATGTCAAGGAATGATCACTTAGATCATCTGGTAGAGTTCCTACTTTATAAGTTTGTTTCACATTATTTATGAGTATCCAGTCTAAGGTACTCTCTTTCTTATTAGGTTTGTTAATTCTGGTTGTAGAGGTTATGGTTTGGGTAAAGCCATGGAGGTTAATATGAGATGTAGGACTTTCAGCACTAACACTTTTCCAGTCCATATTAAAGTCACCTAGTATTATTGTTTCTTGGTGGTAGATAGAAGACACCCAGCAGAGTAAATCCTCTATTGCAGTGATATTGTTTCCGGGTGGTATGTAAATGCAGATAATATATAAAGATTTATTTGCATTGATTTGAAGCTTAGTAATGAGGACTTCTGCGTTGCTATCCTGGGTTGGATTAGATGGTAGGGTAGAGATATGAAGTCCATTTTTAAATAGAATTGCTACTGCACCACCTTTACGTTTTGTTCTGTCTTGTCTAACTATATTATAGCCCTGGGGAATAATTTCATTATCTTTGGTTTCTGGTTTCAACCAAGTCTCAATAAGACAGAGAATATCAAAGGAGTGAATATCTAGGAGGGCATGACGGTAAGCTATTTTATTATTGATGCTTTGGATATTAAGATGCCCTATTAGGAGAGAACTATTGAGTTTAGGGTGAATTGTCTGGATTGTAGGGTAGGTAGGGCCAGGGTTGGGGTGGACATCACCATCTTTTAAGGAGGGATTATTTAGTTTTGTTACTGAATAGTTGCTAAGGTAGGTAATGATTTTCAATTTTTTTTCTGAGTTTAGGTTATGTTTAATGTGGGAGAGTCTGTGGTATTTGGGTTGTAGGTAACTGGAAGTGAAAGTAATGTTAGAATGTCTATTGAAGGATATTTGTGTGTAGATTGCAGTTTGTTTGTGAGAATGGTTATGATGGAGATAGTGTAGTTTGTCAAAGGAGGTAAGAAGGTAGGTTGAGATGAGGGTAGTTGAGAGTATAATTGTGAGTATTAGCTTGGAAAGATTAGGGGGAGGCATTTTAGAGTAGATTATACAGTAAGAACTCAAGTATAGGGATGCAAGAGGGAGCAAGATGTGGAGGAGAGGAAGATAAAAGGATACAGGAAGAGGAGAGTGGGGGAACTATGTATACAAGTTGAGAGTAGGAGGAAAGATACCTTAGGGAGTGGCTAATTGTGTGTGATTATTAGAAGATGGGGGTGTGTTGAATTATGTGGGATGATTATTATGGGATTGGTTGGGTGATAGTGAGGGTGTGGTTTAAAGAAGTATAAGTGTAGGAGTGCTGGGGGTGGGTGGGAATTGGGGTAGGGTAGGGGAGTGGAGTGAGCCCGCAGGCTGAACTGAGTGGGTCACAGCTGAGAGAGGCTGAGAGGCAATCAGTTATGGAGAGAGACCGAGGTCTACAGACATAGGAAGGGTAAGAGACAAACTGTTTCTAAGTAGCAGAGAAAATAGGTGAGCAGAGGTATAGCTATGCCGGGGAGACAGTTATATAAAACAGTTTAATAGCAGAGAGAGAGAGATTTATAGAAAGTGCCAAAGGCAGGAGAGGAGGTTTATACAGCTGGATAATACAGAGGGCCAGTAGCAAAAGTAATGATAGTCAAAGGTGTAAATTTATTAGGCTCCCAGACTAACCTAGGATAATTTCCTATTCAAGCAGTTGTGGGATAAGGGGTAAGTACATGAAAAGAGAGTACAAACACAGCTAGCAGAGACTAGCTGGTCTATCGAGCTAGTTGGTTTCTACACCCAGTGAGAGATGGTATTCCAAAACCTAAGGTTTGATGCCCTCTATTGGATACAGTGGAGGAAGCATTAACTCCACTAGGATAGTAGGTGGAGGGGGGTATAGGTTAATAAAGGATGGTAAGGGGGGTAGTTCCACGGGTGTGCTGGCCCTTACAAAATAGTTTAGAATTTAAACGCAGACACCAGAATTTAGAGCTATCACATTCACAAGGTTATAGATTAAATCATACATATACTGTAGGATAACACCTACACAGTAAGGCTGAAAGTGGAAGGTCCAGGTAGATCTTGAGGGCCTTCTAAGTTGAGTTTCCCTACTATTCAGTAGGATATCATTAGACTTACAGGGTTTCAAAATGGAGGGACTGGCTGTGTCTCCACACAGGACTTAGAAGGGTCCACACACCACCCGGAGAGCTAGGGGCTTTTGGCCAGAGCAGAGGGATTTTTAAAAAAATTAAAAATAAAAAATTATACTGGCAGTTGTTATTAAATGTGAACTGGCCATGTTGAATCCCTCTCCATTAATTCCCTTTTAAAAATGAGAGCTTTAAACAGATGATTATTTATTTATATATTTATTTATTGCTCTTTTAAAAATTATGAAGAGGATGATCTTTTTTATATATTTTTCTATATTTCTTTATATCTGGTAACATGTATTTATTTAACATTTTGTCATTGACATTACAGTTTGTAATGCCCTTTTAAATTTTTGTTACTTAGGGGGAGCGGCTACTATTATGTGAAGCACAAAGGGAGTCTTTAAAATGTGTTCTCTGTTTGATTTTAATTTGCCTGATGAAGTTCTTTTGTTGAGGATGAAAGTGCTTGCCAGCTTTATAATGTCTTACAATAAGCTTTTTTGCTTTACTTTGTGGACTACCAGCATTTTCTATAGCATCAATATACCAGGGGTTTTATTATGGAGTATTTGTTCGTACACTTCTGCAGTTTGGTCAGTAGTTTCTTTCTGTCTTTTGGTGCTTAGAGTTTTTAATTGAATCTAGAGCAGACTGTAGGAATCAATCAGAGGTGGTTAGAAAACACTGGGAAGAGACAGACTGGATAAGCACTTCACAAGGAAATCATGTGATGATGTATGTATGGTTTCCTAACATGCAACAATCTGTAGAAGGTTCAGGATTTTTGCTTGGAAGTGTTTGCATAGTTACTTTATATCCTAAACAGACTCCAAAGAAATTTTCCTGAGGTAGATGGCAAATGTTGCAGGTGTGATGAGGTTAAAGAGGTAACTGGGAACTTATGTTTTGAGAGTGTAATGAGATAGCAAACATCAAACATTCCCTACAGAGTGTCGTGTTATAAATATTAGGTGAGCAAATGAATGCAACTAAGGGAATGATTGTTGAGATAGAGGATTTGAGTTGTCTAGACATAGTAAGGACTTGATAGGTATAATTCTCATGCCTGCCTAAAAGGCAATTACTTGGAAATGGAAATCAAAATCTAAACCAGATGCATTATAGATTTAAAGTACTGGATATCATAACAGAGATAAAAGAACTGGAAATGGGATGTTTACAAAAGAGTAAGAACAAATTGCATGTTAAAAAAAAACAGAAGTTGTGTGAACAATCTATGCAGAATAATGTTTTGTAGGAGGAGTGAGGTTCAATGTAAGGCAGGAATTGATCAATTCACATAATGCTGAATTGATGATAAATATATAAAAGAATATATATGATGTATTATGCTTGCAACTGGTAATCTGTTATTGCAGTTAGCTGTCTTTTATGTAAATGCATGATTCTCAAGCCCTGGGATTCAATAAACTCTGTGTAGGCTTTAGACGAAGCCTACATGGAGTTTATGTGTTACTGCTGTAAGCAGCAGTGCTAATTACATACTCATGTCATGCGCCATGTTTAAACATAAACAAGCACAGTTTTGTGACTGACAACAGTGTTGCGGCCAGGACACCATGCAAACTGACATGGATAATGAACTTGTTTACTATAGAGCAAACTGGGTTAGCAGGATTGCACAGAATGTCATGATGATTACCAGTGTTTAACATAACGTAATGTATATGGTCCAAACACATTACAGGACAGTGTATACAGTGCAGAGTATTGTGAAATTCTTTTCCATGCATTCTGTACAAAAGTTGTGTAAATGATACTGTATGTAAGGGTCATGGGACTACCATGTCAAATAAACAGTCAATGGACATGTGTGTATTGAATAGGGACACACACAAGAATTGTAGGAATGACCACAGGGAAAGAAGACAGGTGAAACATTGTAATATACAGCAGATGAGGGCATGTCAATAGAAGACAGTTGTAGCAGGAACACTAATCAGATATCAATATGGTACAGTATGAACTGCACAGTGAAAATGTGTATTATGTGACTGTCACACAAGGTGAAATAACAATGGAGAAGATGCCTTTGTGAGATAAGCATCCTTACATGAGATATGCAGAGGACATCTATCAGCAATGTTATATACAACTGGGTAGGGTGCATATTGTGAAGCTATGCAAACTGATTTGCATGAATATGATGTGCAATGTCAGCAGAGGTCTCCAAAAAGTAGGACACAGTTACAGGCTAATGAACAACAGTAAAAGAAGAACGCACAATCATGGACAATATCAGTATAATACCACCAGTGATCTTATGCCTCTGATATAAGATATGTGATTTTGAGTGATCATTGATGATTCTGCACAACACACACTTGTACAACTATTATGACATGTCAGCAATCTATGAGGGTAATCAAGCACATTGTCCTGACACTGTAACATCTGCTGGAGGTTTAGGAGTGACACTGCTATACCTGTATGTGGTCATTATGATCAATACAGGCTAGCTAACCGGTGTACATGGCAGGTACAGTATATATGGCACAATCCAGACTGTCATGAATGTATCCCATGCTATCAATGTTGCCAAACAGCTATAGTATGTATGTACTGTGTGCACCACCAGAACAGGTATCACACATGCAACTAGTGTAACACCTTGATGGGTGTTCTGCACCATCAGACACTAATTTTTAAGCAACAAAAATAATACCTACGTATGGCCAGTAAGATGTGTGACAACTCACTGTGGAAAAGGTGGCACACTTCAGTTACACATCATTGCAAGATGTGTAGGGAGGTACATGAAGAAGGGTGCATTGTACTCAGTTACTGTTGTAATGAAGGCTGTGAGCTATGTAGGCATTTTGAACTTTGATGTGAATGTCCTTCATATACTCAATAGTTGTGTTACATACAAGGAAGTAATCAGCACTGTGGCCACATGCTGGTGGATGCTCCACATATAATTTATCCAAGGACATAGATTACCTACCAGTTGATCTGTGTATAGGGTGTGTTATCTACATAATCCTTGGGTTGTGTATTTGTTTTCATAATGTAACCAACAACCCCCCCCCCCCATTTTTGTTTCATCTCATGTGTTGTCATGGCTGTGGCAATAATCTTTGATATGTGTTGATACTGTCTGTATTATAATAATAACCATAAAAGAACAAAAACTGCAGTAGACAATGTCCAGTAAACCAAAAACCAATAAAATAAGAAAAACGAGCAATAGATACATTTAAATAATTTAATAAAACAAAGCTTTCGGGTTTCCCTTTCCTCAGTGTATGATACATTGAAGAAGGGGAAACCCAAAAGCTTTGTTTTATTAAATTATTTAAACATATTTATTGTTCATTTTTCTTATTTTATTGTATTATACTAATACCGCAGCTGGAGTCAGTGATTGCCAACAATCTGTAGTCCTTCAAACAGCTGTTTGGAAACAGGATTTGTATGTCATTCGTGAGATCTGTGACTTAAATAATGGACAGGAAAGGGTCTAGCAGACTGGCCTGATGTATGGACCTCATTACTGGACCTCAGATATAGGTCACTTCACACATTACATCATATTTATATGCCATGTATGTTATCCACTGGTCTACCCACTTGGTGATAAAGGTGTTTAAGGCCACATCTGACAGTGTTGAGTGAATATCTCAGTCTGGATTTGTTTCAAAAGCCTTGACCTGGTCAAGTTCCACAGGATGATAGTGTTATCATCATGCATGCCCTTGATGACCTCTTTGAGGACATCTAATAGATGTAACAGACATGGATGTAGCATTAACAACTCATACATCTGTTGCACACAGCTGGGATATTACTAGTGTCCATTTATAGAAGGTCTGTGATGACATGTGGTCTACCTCGCAGATGAGGAGAGTCACAGTGTGTCTATACATGTATGCATCAAGTGCTTCTCTTCCCAAACTCAGATGGATGCTTGTTGATGTACATTCTTCTATGGGAACATTGTCCAAGTGGAGGGTGTGATGAAGTTTGTCTCCAACTGTGTCGGGTAGGTGTACCTTCTGAGTCACACTGTAGGGGATCTGTGACATTGTCACAGCCCATTCATTATTTGTGATAGGCCTGCATGAAGGTAAAAAAGTGCATACTGCTTATCTTGATCTAGCCTTGGATTGGATAGAATCTCCCACTCTGGTATCCTTGAGAAACTCTCTTAGCTGGAGATTAACCCTTATGTCACTTGATGGTTAACCAGTTGGGTCATCAACAGAACGCACACTGTGAAAAGTATACAGCCTTTGGTATTGGGTACAATCATTAAGTCCAGCAATGATGATAACATACTACAGGAGGGGCTAACACAATCTACACATAAATGCAAAAATGTGTCATTATTTTGGCCTTCTGAAAAGTGGAATTCCCAACTAATTACAGCATTACAAGCACTACTTCCATGCTAAAATGCAGTGTTGCTAGACCTGGAAACACACGTAGACAGCAATCTGAACTTTGAAAACCAAGTGTCCACAGTGGTATGCAAAGGCTATGTAATGCATTTCATAATTCAGGCCATCATATCCAGATCTGAGAATGATATAAAAGCACTGTAGTCAAACCTCATCAGAACTCTAATAGAGTATAATGCCTCATTTTTCATGTATCCCACCAGCACCTGCAGCAGCTGGAGAGACCACAAAAATTACAGGGCCTACAAACTATGCCATGACATCTTTGGATAGACTGAAAGCCCTGTCACTACAGTCTGTATCATATAGAATGATGTGGCTTATGCCAGGCCGACAGGCCAGTCTCTGACCCTGCTGTGATAAAAATACTGCACATCTACAAATTGGCTATAGCTGATGACATCAGCAGAGTCAAGTGATGAGAAAATAGTAATAACAATGTCCCACATGCTGTTGTAAAATGCTCTCTCTAATGTTAAGCAAGAGCATGAATACCCCCCCCCAGTTGACTGCAATGGAAACACACCCCCCTACATATCTAACTACACTGAATAAAGAACTCCGTATTTAAGGCAAGCACCACAGCTCAAGTCTTATTTGGAGAGAGTCAGACAACACGTTCACACACACACACACACACACACACACACACACACACACACACACACACACACACACACACACACACCAGCTGACTGCAGTGAGAACTTAACACCTATCTATCTAATAGAGGGAACTCTATTTAAGCCATGCAACACCGTTTAAGTCTGACTTGGAGAGTGTCAGACAACATTTTAAAACTGATGATGTCAGCAGTGTCTGATGAAGAGAAATGGTAACAGCAATGTCCTACATGTAAAATTTTCTCTCTAATGTCAAGCAAGTGCATAAACACACACCTCACATTTGACTGCAGTGAGAATAGAATCCCTACCTATCAGAAGACAGAGGCTAGAGAACTCAAGACTACACAAGCACCATAGCTCAAGTCTGAATTTTACATGGCTGCAGGCCAACTTATAGTGGATGACATCAGCACTGGATGTTGGAGAGAAGATGTTGGGAGGCCTACATGCACGTTCTACTTTTTACAAGACTGATGAGTATGCAATGAGTAGCATTTGGTGGTTGTATTCCAATGTACAGGAAGAGTTAGACAGACAGTTTTACAAAATGTACACAAACAGGTGTCCAAATCATTACAAGTATTTGAAAATCTGAATGTGTACTGTCATTCCAAAGATGTGCATTATATATCATGCATCTGTTATCAATTTATATAGAGTAGTTAATATAGTTGTCACCAAGTGCTGAGAGACCAGGGTTGCAGTGTATGGGGGAAATAATAAATGGCTGCATTGTGCATATGTGGCATATTATTAGACAGGGCCTTCATTGTTTTATATTTTCACATGTAGTTTCATGGCATGAACACTAAATGGACGTAAACAAAACTAATACATACTATTATTTACTTTTCATAGTGCAACAGTGAGCAGTGAATTTGTGTGATGGCTGGCAAAGTGAGCTTGCAGGATACACATTTCTACTCCTTTCTCTATTTATGCAGAATTAAGTAGCGTGGAAATGTGAGGCTTATTGCTAAAATTATGAGAGTTAGTACTGCTGCTTAGCTGACTCTGTCAAAGCAGGTTTAAATGCATTAATACATTTCTTTTTGAGCCCAGATTATACTGGGTTTGAATCCAGGTGTATGTAATACTTTTAAAGAAATAGTGGTAATGCAATGAAATTATTTTCTTCGGTTCATAGTTTCATAGGATGTTACTAGTCTAGCATCCATGAGGGACATAGGTGACACCGCAGGAAAAAAAAATGCAGTCTCTCATCCAGTTATCTGGGTTGCATTTGAATAGGGTCATTGAGGAGCTCTGTTTTATGTGAATAGGAAGTCTATTCCAGAAAAGTGGCAATAATCTCTGGAAGACATCTCTGTCTCTCCAGCATGATCTGTTAATGTCACAAGATAGGTTGAGATCCTTAGAGCGAGTAACTCTTGAACCATTTGACTTCTGGATGTGCAACATTTCCAACAGGGCAGGGTTGGAGATTGTCCTAGAGGCCAGGCACAAGTGACCTCTCAGCAGCCTGTAAGATACAGAGTAAAGTGACAGGGCTTTCAGCATACTTATGTAGGTCATGCTTTGGAGTCCCTGTATTTTCTTATTGATAAACCTCTGAGGTCTCTCCAGCTGCTGCAGATGTCTGTTGAGGTACATGCAAAAGGGTGCATTATACTCTATTATTGGTCAGATGAAGGTCAAGTACAGTGGAATTATAACCATTATGTCCACGCTTATGAGGTGCACTACACAGAAGGCTTTTTTTTTTCCACTGAGGAAACATGGTGGTCAAAGTTCAGATTGCTTTCAACCTGTGTTCTCCAGTCTTGTACTACTGGGTTAGGACTCAGGAGGGTGCTGTCAATGTTGTAATTTGTAGGGAATTCCATTCAGCCAAAGGGAATAATAATGTATTTTTTTTAATTTAATATTAGATCAAGGCTTTGGCACCAATCATTTGTTTGTGTTAGCTGTTCTTGTAATATTCTGACATCATTGGGGGACTCAGTGATTGCTCCCAGTTTGCAATCATCAGAGAACTTGATGAGCCAAAGGCCATCTACTTTGGCCTGGACATCTGAAAAATAGATGTCAAACAGTAAGGGTCTCAGCATGGAGCCCTGTGGCAGTCCACTGGTGATGAGTCTACTGGTGGAGGTGGAGTCACCAATTTTGACAGAGTGTGCTCTGTCAGTAAGCCAATTGGCTGCCCATCAAGAAACATATGGGTTAATCCCTATCTGAGAGAGCTTCTCAATGATGCCAGAGTGGGGAACCATATTGAAAACCTTGGGAAGGTCAAGGTAGGATGTGTGCATTGTCTTACCTTTGTATGCTTTGGTGACATGCTCAAAGAAGTCTACCAGGATGAATAAGCATGATCTACTCATAACAAAGCCAAACTGGGTTGGGTCCAGCATTTGGTGGTCGCTTAAGTCCTTGTTAATAATGTTCATGATAATTTTTTCCATGGCCTTGCAGATGAGGCTGGTTAGACTTAAGGGTCTGTAGGTACCAGGGTCAGTTGATCCCCCCTCCTTTGTGCAGGGTGATTACTGTTGCTGTTCTCCATTCTGTAGGAACATAACCAGTACTCAAACTATGATTAAATAGAATGCCAAGTGGGTCCACTAGGTCTTGTTTAAAATTGTTTAGTAAACGATCTGGGATATTATCTGGTCCCATTGAGGCAGTGATTTTGGCCTTGGCGAGTGCAGGCATGACTTCTGTTCTAGAAATACTAAGCAGAGGGCTGTTGTCAGGTATGCTTTGGGATATGGTAGGTGGCAATAGGGTGGTGAATTCTGCACTGAGTCTGTCAGCTAGCAGGTTGGTAATATCTTTTAGTGTAGTATGAGTGATCCCATCTACAACCAGTTCAGCACATGGCTGGGCATTCCCTTTTAGACTCTGGACATTGTTAAAGAATGCTTTATGACTATCCTTGGCTAGGGATGCGATTTTATTTTCATAATTTAACGGTTTCTTCCTCTTGTTATATAATCTGTTTATACTTGAAGACTACCACAGTGGCTTGTTTTTACAGGAAGACATAAGTTTTGATCCCATCAGGAACAGCAGAGTTTATGCAGTCATTAAAGAGTACAGGGCGTTTGTGTACACTTCTGCATAGTGATCATTGATGTCTGCAATTGTGGGAGGTATGAAGCTTTTATATCATCGCTTAGTAGACTGTAGCTAGCTTTGGTGAAGTTTTTTATAATTTTTGTTCCTGTGGGAGTGTTCATTCCAGTAGTTACTTCAAATGAGAATGATTTGTGGTCTGACCTAATCAAGAAGGGCATCACACATTTAGAAGTACAGTGTCCCCCTCCCATGTTGGTGAGTACTATGTCTAGAACATTAGAGCCCCTAGTGGGGGTGCAGACTATCTGTTCCAGAGCACTGACTAACAAAATCCAGGAACCTTTGGGTAAACATGTTTTAGCTCATGTATTTCCCCCAGTCTGTGGATGGATAGTTAAAATCTCCCATGACTAAGGTGTTAGGCTGTACAGCTAGGTATTCCAGTAAATTAACATAGGTGTTGTGCTTATCCTGGTTAATGGTGAGGGATCTATATCTAGCAATTATGTGGTATGCTACTTTCCCAACAGTTAATTGGATATGGAGTAGTTTGAGAGAGTCATGCTGTTTGACCAGTCTCAAAGTGTATTTGGTTTTAATGAATATGGATATACCTCCACCATTGGTTCCTTCATGCTCATTTTGAGTTTTGAATGTGTGGAAGGAATTGTAGTCTTGCATGGCCAGTGTGGTCTCAGTGGCCTTGTACTATGTCTCGGTAGCTGCACAGATGTCAGCATCCTCCAGAGTGAGGAGTGCTTCCAGGGAGTGCAGTTTCATGTTTATAATCCTAGCATTAAGTAGTACAACCCTGAGTTTTGTCTCAATTAGATTTTGTTACGTTGGAACATTTGTGTGTTGACATTTCCTAAAAAAAGGCACTATGGGGGATTCAAGGGCCTTTGCCAGTATCTGAAAGCCTATGGGGGACAGGTGCATACCATTTCTGGCAAAGCAATGAGCCTCCCATGCTGGCAGATACTGCATCCCACTGGACTGACACCAGAAGCTGAGCCAGTTGTTAAAGACAATCAATTTTTGTTTAAATTGTGCCATTATCCTGGGTGA
>NC_056728.1:1502969450-1503141950 GCF_019279795.1 Protopterus annectens
CTGCTGTTGCAACTATTAGGTGAGTTAACTTTGCAGACATGCACTGGGGGACATAAATTCCATTACCTGACGCATTTTTTTTGGGTTTATACAGTAATAAAATTCATTTTAAAATTGTGGGATTCAGACCTATGCATAAGGAACAAAGCATTTTCTTCCACAATGTTGATTTTCCATCTTTGCCACAGAAGAAGTTCTGCTTAGAGTTAGTCATGAATCATTCATAAATACAGCGGAAAGTTTGAGTTGTTAACCATGTATGTGTGTGACCTGACAAGGTTCTTTTATATAGATTAATTTATGTATTTGTCTTAAGTGTGAAGACCATTCAAGTCCATATAGCAGAATTATACTTACAGAAATATAGTAGACAGTATACCCTCAGTCATACATCTGAAAACGCAATAAGGGTGTCTTATCCTTCATATATATAATTCATATAAGCTGCACTATCTGAAATATTATAAGTGGCATTGAATATAATGTGAAATGGAACAACAGTAAAAATATCTAGAATGTCATGTATTAGAACCCAGAACCATATGCATAGCAGCCCTACACTTACACATGTTGCCACAAGAATGTTAAAATAATACTTCTATATTTTTCTGTTCATTGCTATAAACTGGACTGTCACAACAGTAAAAACATGTTACATTTCCTGTATTTGAACCAAGGACAATTGCACCTGCTGCCACAGGAATAGTTAAATGACAGTTGTATAATTCTCTATTCATTCTTGTTTTCTGTGTTAACCACTGCTTAGCATGTTTGTGCAGTGCCCAACAGAATTAATAGAATGTATCCACTTTTAAATTGTCTGCCTGCATCCTGTCTGCATGTGCTTGATGGCTGCAGGTGGTGAAGATCCTTGCTAACCACTATGTAATGTTGATTAGTGGAAGTGTGAGATGAAAAGCAAAAATTGCAACACTGTATCCCTTTTGACCTTTACACTATCTACTCCTTGTTTGCAAATATTCTGTCTGTTTCCTGTGTGGGCTAGTAGTCCAGGTTTGCACACTGCTAGGCATCTTGCAGATGAGATAAGCACATCTAAACCTGGAATTCATTGTTTTTCTCTGTTTCCCTTGTTTGTGTGACATAAAAAAAACATGGAAAATTTGTTGAAAATGACAAGCAATCTAATAAAAAATTCTACAAGATTTTTCTTAGTGCACATGATATATTTTTACACATGTCTGGATTTGAACTCTCTCTCTAATGAACATTCAAAATACAGTAAGGGTGTCTTATCCCTCTTTGCCAGACAAACAGCTTTGCAGCAGGGAACTGATATGTGGCATACAACCAACTGCAACTTCATTCACAATACTAACAAAACATATGACAGTTGTTTGTACATGTATTATTTTCAGATGTAGTACACTGAGTGATCACACAACCATTTATGACTATTGACTGCAGAAATGCAGCTCTGTCTCATCTGTCTGTGTCTGTTTCTCATTCTTTCCTTATCTGAGCAGTAATCTGAAACATGCAGTCTGTAAGGAATTCTGCATCATTGCCTTGAAAATGTGTAAGGATATTAAATGGCAATAATATACAATTGTCAACAAAAGAAGTGGAGGTTACATGTTACTGAACAAAAACCTGTGAAATGTGGGCTGCTTACTTACATTTAAAGTCTTGATACAATTACTTCTGCACTTTATAAGTCTAACCTGGTTGACTCGCCTACTGGAGGTAGGGCAACATGTATTGCTGTAATGTTTTTCTTCTCCCTACCAGTAATCATTCACAGTTGCAATCCATTAGCAACAAACAGTGAGGGAGTACCTGCACTATGGTTACATCTGATACACAAAGCCATTTACTTGGGATTCAGCAATTCTAATGAGTTCACACCTCATTTGCATCTTCTCTGTGCTCACAGCCCTGAATCTGCACTATAAATGGGGAATTGTGTAGCTAGGGAACCTTTAGTTGAGGAGACTTGTTTATGTGGATAACACAGAAGATGTAAGAAGACTACTGACCTGGATAATGAATGCTTGCATTTTTCAACTATATACTCCATATGCTGAAATGTCATTAAGGGAAAAAAAAAAAAAAATATATATATATATATATATATATATATATATATATATATATATATATATATATATATATAAGGGAACACTTTATAATCTCGAAATTCTGAAATGCTGAATTTCAGAATCCTGAGATCATAAAGCTGAAAGCTCTAAATACTGAAACCCCAGAAGCGTGACTTTAAAAATCCCGATGCTCGGAGATGTTGAAGTAGCGCTTCTGGTGTTGCGGTGTTTGAACGGAAGTTCAGGTAACTATGTATGTTTAATGGTGTTCTTTAGGTGCTTTAGTGTGTGTCAGTGTGTGTTATGACTGTGATGTGTGTGTGCAAGGGGAATGTAGGTGTTTGGTGGTGTCTTTGTGTGTTTGTCTATGTAGTGCAACCCTGGAGTTAGCATATTTAAGTGGGGGGTGTGGGGGGCACAGCCCCTCACATGGGTGGTGCAGGTGAGCTTGCCCCCTGCTTGTATGTAGTGTAGGTTTGCGTGTTTGTGTGTGTGGGGGGGAAGGTGTTTGTATGTGTGTGGTGCCTGGTTAGTGTAGGATTCACGATTTCTTTCGGTATTTAGAGCTTCCGGCTTTATGGTCTTGAAATTCTGAGATTCGGTATTTCAGGATTTCGGGACTATAAAGTGAATATATATATATATATATATATATATATATATATATATATATATATATATATATATATATATATATATATATACATTAGCAAATGCTACTTTTATCTGTATGCATTTGTTAGAAGTGTACTGATGGCATGAGCTTGTTTGTCAGGGCGTTTGCCTTTCTCAGTTGCACACCCTTATTAACTGTCATCACAGGTGCTAATGTTACAGCTGTGTTTCTGCATACACTGTTCTATTGTTATTTCTGTGAAATGTAAAAGTCCAATATTGTCAGTGACACAGGGGTGTTAGCCCTATAGGGTGGACCATACACATCTCTAGGGGAGTGCTGGTCACAGGTAGACATGACTGACAATTGCTTAAACTGGAATGTTCTCTGTTAAATCTGTACATGTTTCAGGGACAGTTCATTTGATAACACTTTCAGCACTTCACTGATGGTTTGCTAGCAAGATGTGTCATTTGCCTGTTCTTTTTGGGCTGGGGAGCAAAGTTACATTTCAGTTTTAGTAAAAACAAGATATTTTGTTATTGTTTCTCTCCTTTTTTTGGAGCCAACCTTGCTTTTTTGTTGATTATAATATGTTACACCTACACAATTCCTTTCAATACCTGTACTGTTTTATGTTTCTTTAGTGGGTAATAGTAAAATGCTACCTTTTCATGTTATCTGGAAACAGAACGTTTAGTTATGTGATACTTATGTGTATTTTCCTTCTGTTGTGTTTTAGGTCACCTAGGACTATGGCACCCAGGTGTTCTAATCCCCAAAAAACACCCCTTTGCTGACCTTGAAAATCAGGTCATTGTCCAAGCTTTTAAGCAATATGGTGCCTTTCTGCTGGAGAGGGGAAATGGAGATATGTTAGGCAGAATGCCAGATTGGCAGCATATAATTACTGATGTGAATGCAGTAGGCAGCCACAGCAGGGCATATGATAAATTGCACCATAGGGCCACTGACATGATTTCATCTGCATGGAGGAGAGCAGCTGCCGGGGTCCATGATCGGATGGATACCATTAGTCACCACTAACAGCAAATGAAGAGTTCCAGTCCACTGTCAGGGATACAGACAGCTCCCTGGAAACTGCAGAGCAGCATGTAATTGACAGTGGTCCTACTGTTTCAGTGAGAACAAGTATGTCCCAGGATGAGCTTCCATGTAGGATTATGTATCTCAATTGTTAAATACTCTTGTAAAGTAAAATATTGACAGCAATAAATAAGTTCTTTTTAACAATCAATTTGTTTGGGGGGGTGTAGATAAATACAGTTAACAACATATTCTAATTGATTACACATGGGCTTAGGTTACTCTTGTCATCCAAGTTCTTGTTAAAAGTATTGTTAATGGACATATAAAGGGCAAAAAGTTTTAATCCCTTGTATTACTGTTAATTGTGATTATGTTGTCCTTACCTTTTGCTTAACCTCTTCCAGGACTATCATCCATTCATCCATGGGAAACATAGCTTCATCTGCAAATGGTAAACCAAATATTTTTTTCTTTGTCAGTAGTCATGAGCAGTTCAAAGAAATATATATTTCATCTATATGTGTGATTTTGGTGTGAGGACTATGGTGCATATTGCTGTACTGTCTGTAGTAGTGGCACCACTGTTAAGTTGTTAACGTACTTTTGACTATAGTGGTGTAGCTATTAGTTACTTTCCTGTGTTTGTTGCTCATTATCACAGGGGACTCTGACAGTGGAAGTGTAGGACTCTTACCAACCGACGTCTGAGTATCGGCAGACTCTGATGATGATGATGATGGTGGCCAGACAGAGGCACAGTCAGAGGGTGCAGAGGTTGAATCTGACACTGAGGTTGACAGTCATCAATCCCCTGTAATTACATAAGACACAGCCATTAGACCAACAGCAACCCATTCCGGTGAGCCCTAAAATATTAGACAGGTGGAGGGTGAGACACTCAATCAGGGAAGTGTGGTTACTGCGACTTCAGTGCCTGTTTACTCTGGCCAAAGACAAAGTGTGAGTGAGGTGTCACACAGGTGGTTGTTAGGTGTACTCAGATGAGGCCTGTTGTCCATCCTCTACCTGATGCAGATGTGCTTTCCTGTGCACTTGACATATGTTTAGGGCTGTCATGGAGGCAAATGCACATTCCCATAGATCCTCCAGAGTAATGCTTAGGGTTGCAGATGTGTCACATATGTAACTGCCTCCTCCATGTTGCAGATTCAATGGATTGGATGATTGGCATGTCAGAATGTGTGGTGTCTGTGATGGAATGTCTGCTGGAAGGAGGACGACATCCTCATGAGAGTAGATCCGCCACATTGTCTGCTGTTAGCCAACCTGACCAAGCCTGATCACACTCCCATAGTGCCACTACTTCCCCTTTTCCATCAGTGGTTAAGGTGTCCACACCCAGATGTGGCAGGCCATGGGGTCATGGTCCTGAACATCCTCATGAGGGGAGCTCATCCAGCAGACATCAGCCATGTTCAGATAGCAGCAGTGGGATCTGATCTTGGGTGTGGATGTGCCAGTCTAACTCCTAGCAGAGCCAGTTCTTGTGGTTGGGCATGAAAACAATGAACTACCACCTCTACTACGTATGGCTCACACCTGTCTGACATACCAAGATGCAGAGCTAGCACAGAGCTTGGCTGTGTTCATGCAGACACTGACACACTAATTTCACCTAGAGAACCCATACAGACACAGACACACAACAATTACGTGGTTCAGCCATGAAGCTTAAAACTCACTTTGTCTCACTGGTCATTTGTTACTTTATCCAGCTCTCTGCCTGCTTCTCTTTCTTACTCACACACACTCACCAACCTTTTGTGTTGGCCTAGGTTTCCTGCCCACCTACCGTCACCCCCCACACAACACACTGTGCAAGTGATGATAACTATACTATATCCTTGTTTTCTACATTTTGGATTCAGCGATACATAACATTTGTGTCTGATGCCCAGGGTGCATAGCTGACTTAGTGTTTAGTATATCTGCATTTCTGATGTTATTTTGCTAATTGTACCTTTGACGTATTTTGGTCTTAGAAAGTTAGACAGCTGATAGAATCAAACATTTTTTGCATCAGTATTTTTAATAATCTTCTGAGGGTTGTGACATCTGAAACTGAAATATGTCTCATTACTTATTATCTTCTCTTTGCAATGATTTACCATTACAAAAGTAGGCATGAATGTGTGAATCTTTGATGCCTGAGGCCTGCTATTTGATAGATACACATGTAGTCACATATGTCTCTGCTGTTACATGTTAAAGTCATTTCTGTATGAATCACCCACCTTTTCCTTGCTTACATTACCATGGAACAATATGTAAGGATATGTCATTCATTTATATTATTACACAATACACTTCAGGTTCATAACTTACCTTGTATATCCAGTGGTTGCAACAGTTTAGTTCAGGGCTGACTGTCTGATTCTAGGAGTTCACAGCCATTATATGAGTAGGTAAAGGCTGTGAGAATTACCTGGCATTAATGTTAGTATATGTATGTGCGTAGCATTAAGATTTCAGCCCCTCGGGTGGTGAGTGAGTGTGCTTTGCATTGTCTCTTAGGCAATGCAAGGGCATGTTGAGTATGCCTATGTCTGCCTACACCCACATTAGCTTCTGGTTCTCATCACCTACATGTGGCTGTGGTGACCTTGCCATTGGTGGTGGGATGTGTGCTCCTTTCCCATGTTGATCCTGCTGAAGCTGCTTTCGCAGAGTGATGTTGTGTAGTATGCCAGAAATGGTGAATATTTCAGTTCATATATGTGGATTGTACTGCAGGGCTCCCCCAGATGTACCTAGGCACTGAAACTGCGACTTCAGCAGCCCAAACACACACTCTGTGATATTTCTGGTTTGAGCATGTGCTTTATTATGGTGTTATGCAACAGGTGTATGTGCATTTCTGATGGGTGTCATAAGCCATGGATATAATGCATAACCTGCATCCCTCAGTAAATAACCCTGTGCGATATCCCATCTAGAGAACATCTCATACAATTGGGAGGTGTGCCAGATATGTGAGTTGTGTTAACTTTCTGGGTTGCCAGCCCACATGTTCAAGATGAGTCCCTTGGCATTACATACTACTTGGCAGTTAATAGAGTGGAAGCCCTTTCTATTTATGCAGAGCCTTCCCTGTTCCCTGGGTCTTGCCTTAATTTATATGTGTGTGCAATCTATGGCACCCAGTACGTCAGGCAGTGTGATACAGGGTAGAACTCCTGGATCATTCTGGCCATCTCCTGAGGAGTACAGGGAAAATATATGTGCTCACTATCATGTTTTAGCATAGCATTCAGGAGTTGATGCAGGATTCTGGAAGCTGATGCCTGTGACACCCCCAGCAAATCCATTGTTGGTCTCTGAAGGGTTCTTGTAGCTAAAATTCTAAGTGCTACACATACCGTTGTGCCCACTGGTATGGTTTCCCCTCAGTTTGCCCTGGGTCTGAGGTGAGGATGACTCAGGTTGCAGAGTTCCTGTAGTGTGTCTATATCCACAATGTAGTGCTCTACAATTTCCACATCATGCAGATTTTGATAAGCTAAACGGGGTCTGAAAACTCTTCTGCATTTTGGCCATGGTTTATTAACGGCAGCAGCAGCAAAGATTTCAGCCTGTAAGTCTATACTGTTGCTTTATAGCTTATTGAATAGCTCCTCTATCTTGGATTGGTTGATTAGCAAACAATTCAGCTGCTTATGCTGCATGCCACTGTGTTTAACTTGTTTGCACAGCTCTACATACTGAGTAGAGCCACTTACTGAATCCAAAACAGTGAGCTATCATACACAGTGTAAACAGACCATGTAGGATTTATTGAATCTGGCTGAATGTCTTAAGTGATAATTTAATAAAGGTGTTTAAAATAAAAAAGGGTTGAAGAGATTCAAGATGGGCTGAACAAAGCTATTTTACATTTTTACCAAGAAACAGCCAAGGATGATGTCATGACCTGTGAAACTGGCATTATTTTAGTTTTAGACAGTGACAGTAGGATGTGGTTTAGAGTGATCTTTGGGTGAAGGAGTATTTAGTGAAAGAAGAGGAATATACAGGAGTGAGTGATTGGTACAAAACTTTAACCAAATGCATCAGTTAAGACTTTAGTGATGGTTTCCAGACCAAAACTAGTAGTCCCAATAGTTAATAGCAGCCTGCAGTGTTACTTCTAAGTTTTATAATACAGTTATAAAAGCCTGATAATTATATTTGGAGTATTTGACAACCTTCTGATTATGGTTAGCCTTCCTTTCTCATGGTTCACTTGAGATTCATGTGCAAGTTTAGTTTATTTATGTGAAGTAGGAAAGACAGTTAAAATGTACAACTAGCAGTGTTTTTTATCCTGTTGTAATATTGTATGTGTATGTGAGGTTTACACCATAAAAGCTTGTTTTTGAATTTCACATTAATTTTATGATGGATAGGGAGGGGAGAGCACCTGAACAAAGCTGTCTTGAGGTGAGCAAAATTCACAGGCATGTGTAGTAACATTGGAAGTGGAGTCATAATGGCAGGTGGCCAGAAATGTTTAGCCGTGGAAAAGTCCCTGGATATAGTGGATATAGTGGGAATCTTAGCAAGAGCAGCACTAGATCAAACACTGTACAGCATTGTGATTGAACTAATCAAGGAAAAAGTGATGTGGAGCAGGCTGGAAAAATATTTGTAAGATTAAGGTCGAGAATATTTGCACCTTTAGTAAGGAAAAGGCAAGCTAATATAAGGAACTGGCACTAACAAAGTTTAGTAAATGCTGTGCATGCTTATTATTCATTGTATAAGTCTGACAGTTAATAGCTGATTAGTTGAAGTTACCTATGAATACTATATCTGGATTAATATGAATATTCTCCAAGTGATTTAAGTATATTTCACAGCATGCAGAGGACATGGTTAGAGACCTTAAAATGATAGTTGGTTTTGTTTAATCTGACCATGACCTTGAGATCATATGTCTAGATAGTTGTCATATGTGATCTGATGTGAGATGATGGGACCACAGATAAATATGGATATGCCCCTGCAGATCCCAGATGAACTAAATTAATTGTAGGCGTTAAACCCAAGAGTGAATGGAGTGCTATCCTAACACTGAAGCCATGTTTCTCCAACCACACAGATATTGATATGCTCAAGAAAGAGGACCTCAAGCTTGCACACTTTTTTGTTGAAATTCCAAGTGTTATTCATTGGCACCTTAACATAAGTGGAATTTGTTCATTCTATGTTTGTATTTCCAATAGTCAGACTTTGCTTGAAAATACAATATAAGTGGGTTTTAGCTGTTTGAGCCAAAAGGCAGAATCCCCATGGAAGGAAGTATAGGTTGTACTTGTAAAACACTTCCCATGGTGATGCTTACCAGATCCCCTGTAATGACAGCACCTAATGAGACAATTTTATAATCAGTGCTATTACTCTTGATCTGTGGTTTCTTTTTTTGGTGATGGTAAGATACCATCCAAGACTATTGTGCTTTCTGCTGTGGACATGTACATGTATAAGGCATTCATGTCTCTTTGCATCTCTCTTAGAGCAGAGCATCTAAGTTAATTTTACCCTACAGATAAACACCAAGGTTGTAGTCATATTTAGAGAAGAGAGATCTAAAGATCTTTATCATATCTTGAGTCCTAGTGCCAAAGAGCAAGCTGTTGCTCTATCCATAGCCATCTTGATGATAAGAGAGTCTGTCTACCCGACTGTAGAGCCAGCAATAACTATGATGTTAATATTTATGACTGCAGACTCTGATGACATTATGAATAAACACATGTAGCCGTTGTATCTCTTCCAGGAGGTAAATGAAGAAGATACAGATGAAGGTGCTGTGTTAGAAGTGCATGTGGGTGGCTTCAGATTATTTTACAGTGCCTGTGAAGTGTAGGCAGAGATTTCTTTACCACTTCAGCACAAACAAAATGTAAACAGAGTGATCTAGAGTATAAATACAGTGGACTATAATGGATGTCTGTGTGTTATTTTTTCCTGATTAGCTGGGGAAAGAAGAGATAGAATGCATGTCCAGCAGTGTCAGATTGCTAAAAGGTAATCTGTATGTGAGTTGATAAAATAGAAGGATGAACAAAGAGCTAAGCCATAAGCATCAACATGCATAATCCTTTGATCATGGCATGCCCGAGGGGGCTGGGTAATCTCTAATAACTTCATGAAACTTGCACCAGAAATCCTATGGGCAGAACATATTTGGAAGAGTTCTCTTTTCATCAAAATTCAGTGACCTTAGAGGGACTTACCTTTATGTGGGGTGGTGCTGCCATGACCAAAAACAAAGCCTTATTTCAATTGTGATTAGCTGCTCTAATAATTATAGTGTTATTATTTTCAAGGCTTCACCAAAAAGCTGTACATTAGGAAATATACTATAGTGAGTGGTACTCAACTCTCTGTAGACATAGCACAGTCACACAGCTTACTCCTGAAATTGTTAAATGGTAAGAAAGAAGTGTTCAACTAAACCTTGACCTGTATGCAATCATTGTATTACAAACTGAGTGGTAGCTGCAAGGCCAGAAGAAATTACCAGGTGAACTTATAACACATATTTCATTTTCCAGTGGCAGTCTTATGCACACATATATTTTAATTTGTTAAAATGGAAATTATTTTGTTGTCTTTTGATTATGGTACCTTTACTGATTTAATTAAGCACAGTTCAGACTACAGTTAGTTTTCAGAATATTTATTAGTGTTCACATAGTGCTTATAGATACAGATGAAAGACAAATTATATGAAACTACATCAGAAGTATTTATTTTAATGTTTTCCTGTTAATGATTAATAAAGAAACAAAACAGCAAGTAGGAAAGAAAATGTACTGGATTCAGTAAAGATTACATGGTGTGTAAAAACTGTGTGAGCTTCACGATGCGATGAGCACATGATAGCATGTTGGTTTCTACTCAGTAAGCTTCTCTACACGCCATGTAGAGCTGGTCAAAGATGGTAAACACTGTGGCATGCTAAGTACAGCATAACCAGCTAAATTGTATTCTAATCGACCAATCCAAGATGGAGGAGCTATTCAGTAAGCTATAAGGTAATCGATGTAGACTCAGTGTAAGTTTTGCTTGCGAATTCCAAAAAAAGAATGCCGCCACTTAAACTACTCTAAAAGGAAACAATGTCAGAGGCTGATGTTGCACCTATATATGTGTATGTGCAATGGACCTAACTCTACGCTGCTGTTGCTGCTGCTAATAGACCTCAACCAAAAAGGAGAAGGCTGTTTAGACCGTGTTTAACTTTTCACGGTCTGCATGAGGTGGAAATTGTACAGCTCTACAGTGTGGACAGACACACACTACAGGAACTCTGAAACCTCTGTCATCCTCAACTAAGACCGAGGGCTAACCAAGGGCAACCAATACCTGTAGATACTAAGGTGTGTGTATCACTTAAAATATTAGCTACAGGAACCTTACAGAGACCAACAGGGGATATGCTGGCGGTGTTACAGGCATCAGCATTCAGGATCCTATATCAATTCCTGAATGCTATGCTACAACATGAAATTCACTACATATATTTTCCCTGTACATTTGAGGACAGAGCTATAAGTATGCAGGATTTCTACCCTGTAGCACACTAACCTGAAGTCTTGGGTGCCATAGTGCACACATTGAACTCAAAGCACCACCTGGGGAAAAGAGAAAGGTTTGCATAAACAGAAAGGGCTTCCAGTCTATTAACTGCCAGGTCATGTGTAACACTAAGAGAATAATCCTGAATGTGTGTTCTGGCAACTCAGGCAGTTACCACAATTCCCATATCTGGCACCACTCTCAACATTATCACAGGTTTTCTAGGGGGGGATATCCCATAGGGTCATTTACTGGGGATATGCACATGACCAGTAGCTGTCAATGCCCATCAGAAATCCAGACCCACCCACTGAAGAATGCTATAATGAGGCACATGCTCAAACAAGAATTATCATAGACCATGTGTTTGGGCTGCTAAAGTCACAGTTCCAGTGTCAAGATACATCTGGGGAAGCTTTGCAGCACGATTGCCTTACTTGTGCTGAAATTTTCACTGTCTGTGCTATCTTTCACAATATTATTCTTAATAAACAGCTTCAGCAGTAACACCAAGGGAATAGGCCACACATCCAACTACCATCGGCAAGGTTAACATAATCACACGCAGGTGAGGAGTCAGAGGGGGAAACACCAGCCACTGTGGGTGTTGCTACATGTAGGCATGCACAATATGCTCTTGCCCTGGCAAAGAGGGAATAGATAGCACAGACATTCACCAGCTAAGGGGGTAAAACATTCAACCTATGATACATACAGTAACGTTGATGCAAGGGAATGATCACAACCTTTACTTACCCATGTAATGGCTGTGTACTGCTAGCATCACAGAGAGTCAGCCCAAATTAAAACTCTTCTAACTGCTGGACTATCAAGGTAAGTGTTGAACCTGGAATAGGACGATAAATGGCTAAGAACACTAATGAATGGCATATCCTTGCATAGTGTTACTTGCTAATGTAACTAAGTAGAAGGTGGGTGATTTTTTTACAGTAATGATAGCAATATGTGACAGTACTGACTTATGTGAATATATGTGCTCTCTGTAAAACTAATAGGCCTAGTGCATCAAAGATTCACACATTACAAAAAACTGTAAGAAAGCAGTACAATGTCAAAACAGCATCAGAAACACATATATACTAAGGACTCAGTTAGCAATGCATCCCAGGCATCAGACAAAGACTTATGTAGCCCTGAATCCAAAAAATAGACTCAAGCTGATGGCACAGTTATTATCATTTCCATGGGGTTTTCTTTGGAGAGGAGGGGCAGGAGGCCAAGGCTGACACAAAAGGTAGTGAGTGCATGTGAGTAAGACAGACAGGCAGGCGGAAATTTTGATAATGTATCAAATGGGCACTGAGAAAGAATGAGCTGTAAGACTCATGACTTACTCACTTAACTCTTATGTGTTTGTGTCAGTATGGACACTAACTATGTAACATGTGAGTGTTTGCAAGAACACAGCCAAGCTCTGTGTTAGCTCTATCTCCTGCCATGTCAGACAGGTGTGAGATATGCATGGTTGAGTAACAGTTCATCATCAACCCTGACTGTGAGAACTGACTCTGCCAGAACCTGCACTGGCATGTCCATGCCCATGGTGAGCTACACTACTTATAACTGAATATGACCGATGTCTGCTGGATGAGCACTCATCATGAGTATACACAGGACAATGACCCCATGGCTTACCATGTCTGACTGTGGACACCTCAATCACTTAGGGAGCAGTGGAAGTAATGCCAATACCGGGGCATGATTGGGCATGGCCACATTGGCTAATCTTAGATGATGTTGCTGGTCTACATCCGCATAGATGCCATTCCCTCCCTGCAGACATTCCATCACAGGCACTGCCCATCCCATTGTGTCATTCACCTGACCCATTGAATCAGTCACAAGGTGAAGGCATTCACGTATGTCAGACTGCGCCACATCTACAACTCTAAGCATGTCCTTGGAAGTCCTATCAGAAAGTGTCTGCACCTATATGATGGCCCTAAACGTATGTTGATTGGCACATAAAGACACACCAAGATCAGGTGCAGGGTGAACAGCAGGCCTAATGAAATACCACTAATAAATGAACCACATAGACTAGAAACAGGAAACCAGTGCAAAGGCAAAAAGTAACAACAAATTTTTTGTTACTTTTTGCCTTTGCACTGGTTTCCTGTTTCTAGTCTAGGTGAACAGCAGGCCTCCTCTGAGCACCCCTAACAACCCTCCTGCATGGCACCTTGCCCAAACTTTGGCTATTATCATAGTCAACCAACACTGAAGTCACAGTAACTGCACTACCCTGATCAAGTGTGTCAACCTCCACCTGTCCAATATCTGAGGGCTCACTGGAATAGGTATGTGTATGCCTACTGACTGCATCCTATGGAAATACAGGGAATGCCTGAATGTCAACCTCAGCATTAGATTCAACCTCTGCATCCCCTGACTGTTCCTGTGTTTGGCCACCATCATCATCAGAGTCTGCCAATACTCTGACATCAGGTGGTAAGGGTCCTACACTTTCACTGTCAGGATCACATGTGGTAAACAACAAACACAGGAACAAAATTAATATCTTCACTAAAATTCAATGTTGTGATAACAAACTAACAATGGTGACACTATAACAAATGGTACAGCAATATACACACATTCGTGATATACACCTCACATATTCAGATAAATGATCATCAATAATCAAATAAAAATGTTTGACTTACCATGCGCAGATGAATCCACACTTATTAGGAAGGATGGTCCTGGAAGGATTGAAACAAGTTAAGGACACAGTCATCACAACTGCAATAACACAGGGGGACAGTGCATGCACAATTTGTGTGTATATGTCCATTAACAATATTTTTAACTAAAACCTGGCTAACACATCCACCCAACGCCCACAAATGTGTGTCATTAATTTATATCAATTTATCAATAGATTAATTCAAAAATAAGAAAAAATAAAATAAAAAAAACACATGGACTAATACTTACAATATTTCACTATAGAAGAAAATCTTGCAAATTGACATATGCAAGTCTACCTGGTAGCTCTCCCTGGGACATATCTGTCCTCCTAGAAACATAAGCACCAACATCAATCACATGTTGTTGTGCAGTTTTCACTGAACACTCTGGATCTCTGATAGTGGATAGGAATTCTTCATTTGGTGCCAGTTGTGGTTTGTTAGCAGCACCCCCCTCCTGTAGCCAGCTCTTCACAGGCAACTGCAGATGTTCTCCTCCGGGCTGAAGAAATTATATCATTGGCCCTATGATGCATCTGATCATAAGTCCTGGTGCACCACCCTATGGCATTTATGTCATTGACTATCGGGTTCTAAATGTGTATTCTGCCAGCCTTATCCCCATGTCCTATCTGAAGCAGAAAATCACCATGGCACTTGAATGCCTACATTATGAAGTCATTTTCTGAGTCACTGAAAGGGGGAGGTTACATGGATTTGTATGCCTGGATGCCATAATCCTATGTGGCATAAAACAGAAAAGGATGTAGCACATAAATATCACAGAATGAAATTCCTGCTCATATACACACACATATTGTTAGGGCTGCTGAATCCCAAATATTTGACTTTGCGTATCAGAAGTAAACATAGTACAGGCACTACCTCAGTGTTAGTTGCTAATGGATTGCAATTGTGAATAATAAGTGTGAGGGAGAAGGAAGACACAACAGCAATTCAAACTACCTTACATGCAGTGGGTGTGTCACACAGGATACACTGACAAAGTGCAGAAGTAACTGTAGCAAGCTTTTAAATGGAAGTGAACAGCACATATTTCTCATTTAGTTCACTAATAGCCAAACTCTACTCCCTTTTCTGAAAACTGTATGCTACTGTCATGTAAATTTATCAGTACAGCAGAGATAAGAGAAGAATAAACACAATACAAAGTGAAGACAGAGTTACACTGTTGAAAACAAAATTGATAAATGATTGTATGATTACTCATTGCACTACATATGTAAGCTACACATGTACAAACAACTGAGTGTATAAGTGTATTTGTCTTGCTAATACTGTGGATGAAAGGGGACTTGCTTGTATGAACGAGTTGCATTACAGCTGCAAAGTTGTTTCTGTGACAAAGAGAGATAAGACACCCCTAATGTGTTTTGTAATTTCTTTAGATTGACAGTTCAAATCCAGTATTGTGTAAAAATCTGTAAAGTGTGTTAAAAATAGTTAAAAAAAGTGTTATATATTTTGCATTATTTATTTAGTTATTTTTATTATTATTATTATTATGCGTGCAATGTGTGTAGCACAAATATGGTGAAATGGCAAAATAAAATTAATAGAAGGGTTTTTTTTGTACTATTGCTGTTGCACTCTTGCTTTACATTACTCCTGCTGCTCCTCCTTCATATTGTTTATCGAATCACTCTACTGTTGCATGTGTGGTTAAAAGTGCGGGGTTCTGCTCGTAGCACTTTTTGCTTAGCCCTATTCTCACAGCTGGGTATACTTTTCCACGAACCATAGGGTTGCGGTCCTTGCTTTCACTTGTCAGTACTGTTAAGCTTTCACTAATATGCTCTCTAGCTCCCTTCTTGCCTAGCCTAATTCCTTTTCATTTTCCCCCCACATCTCTCTCTGTACCTCCACATTTTCTCCCCTGACTTTGCTGAATTATTGTCCTTTTTCCTTTATTTTTCAGCCTTTTACCTCAGGTGCACCTTCTTTTAATTGCAAATGAAAGTAAATAAAATAATAGCTACTACAGTTACAAGAACTCCTCCTTCAGCTATATTTGAGAAGACGCCTGTACCTCAACGAGCCCTTCAGTGCGGTTATCCCTTTATCCTACAGAAAGCACTGTGTATGCAGCCTAACTCTAAGTAATCTGATAGTTTACTATTTGCTCATTAAATTCTGAATTATATATCTTGCCTTCCACATGATAGCAGCCATCCACAGCCCGCTCGCACCTCTCGCCCCTACAGATTAAACTCTTGTCTCCTTGTGTTCAACCAGGTTACCATCAAAGAAATATCCTTTCCTGGTTGCCTTTTAGCCACTAGGTGACATCACACACCTGGTATATGCTTTTTCACATTACATGCTTCTCCAACTAGCTAATACTATAACTTGATTAATTTTTAGCGAGTACCTTTCTGTTCTCCTTCCCTAGTTTTTCTTTTGTCCGGCTTACTCCCTAAACACTGTCTCCTGCCCATAAATCTTTTCTCTTGACTTTTTAAGGCAAATCCTTCAGTACACCTACGGTTCAGCTTGAGTCACTTTGGATACAGATTGTTTTTATATAACTATCTCTCCCTTTGGCTCTACCTGCTCTGTTTGCCCTGCGGGCTCGCTCCCCTACCCTACCCTACTCCCAAATCTCACCCGCCCCAGTACTCTACATTTATTCCAGCCAGTAGTCTCCTCCACTCTTCTAGCACTCCACTCACAGTCCTCCTCTCTCTGCCCATCCTCTTCTCACCCTCTCCCCTCAATTAAAATCCACTCCCCTTATACAATTTACTATACTCTGCTCCTCTCACCTTCTTCATTCTGTATCTCATACCTCTCCTACATTATACCTCCCTCTCTACTCCATCCTATAAACTTACACCCTCTCACTATGAACTCTTCATTACTACCTACCCTTCTTATCCCCTCTACCACCTTGTTAACTCTAATTCTACTATACCATACTACCTCCTATTCCTCCACTCCTCTTCTCCCTTCTCTCATGTCCCACTGCACCTCTCCCAGCTGCAATATCACCCTCACAATACCTCACTTCCATACCATCTCAGCCTCATTAGTCCAGCCTAATCACCTCTACTACTTCAAACCAAAGGTCTTACCCACCTTAACAAAACACAACTTCCCTAAACCTCATTCATATCATCCCCAACACTCAAAAGGAAAACTAAATCAGCTACTACCATCTTTCTTAATCCACCTAATTCTAGCAGGTGATATAAACCCTAACCATGGACCTAGTACCACTGATAACCCTGTCCCTCCAAAAACTACCAAAACTACCACCCACAAAAGCCTTAAATTAGTTACTCTTAATGCACAAAGTTTATGAAATAAAGCAACTAGCTTCCATGCCTGGTTTAACCAGAACCAACCTGACATAGTAGCCATCTTTGAAACTTGGTTAAAACCACACAGCTCTGACTCAGAAATTTTACCCCCTGGTTATGAAGCCATTAGATATGACCGCATGAATAGAAGAGGTGGAGGAGTAGCCTTGATATTCTCTAACATACTCCCCATTATTCCTTACCCAAATTCCATTCCTCAGTTTAACAATGCAGAACTTGTGATAGGTGTGCTACAAATGAATAATCATAAAAGTATCTGCATCATATCTCACTATATTCCACGAGGTAAGAACACTACTACTTTAGAAGAAATCCTCCAATGGGCCTCAACTAATATTAATCTAGAGACCTACATTCTAGGTGACGTTAACTTAGACAGGAATAAAATTAACAACCAAAATCCCGCCGTATCTGTCAATCTCTTCAACTTTACTCAGTTTACTAACTCTATCACCAGACCCAACAAAACCAATCCTCCAGGATCCACTCTGGACTGGATTCTAACTACCCACCCTAACAACATATTAGACTCAGGCATCCTTCCTGACTCTATTAGTGACCACCTGCCTGCCTTTATCCTCCGAGCAGCCTATTCCTCCCCTCACCAGCACCAATATATACATATTCATAACCTTACAAACTTCAACACTACAACCTTCTCTAACACCTTCAAACAAACTAACTGGAACACTCTAAAAACACTCCCCCTATATAATGCCATTGATTATTTCAATTCTACCTTCCTAAATATACTTAATACTCAAGCCACTCCTCGATCTATAAGAATCAAGCCTAACCCCACACCATGGCTAACCAAGGAAACCAAAAAAAATATGAAATAATGAGATAAATGCTGGAAACTTTCTCAGCACAATAAACATCCTGAAACCCTCCTTAAATATAAGCAACTCTGCAACCTCACTAAAAGACATATAATCAAGGATAAACAATCCTACTATATGAAATTCCAAACCAACCACTCCGAAAACCCCAAACAATTTTGGAACCCATCAACTCACTCCTTCACCCAGGCACCAAAAACAACCCCTGCCCTGACACTAAGACTGATCCAGAAATTGCCACTGTTTTCAACTCCTTCTTTATTAACTCTATAGCTGAACTAAGTCCTTCCCAAATGCCCCACCCACACAATTTAGTCAGTCTACCCGAGTCTCTCAACCCAAACCCCCTACCTTTGTACTTAAACCTATTTCAACCTCCTACATAAAGAAACTCCTCAGCAAGCTATAACCATGCTCCAATGCCCCAGATAACATTCCATCTAAATTCTTAAAAATTGCTGCAGATGGCATCGGCCCCCCCATTAGTATCTTAATCAACAGATCCATGCAAGAATCTTATGTCCCCAAGTTTTGGTGTGCTGCCTTTATACATCCTCTCCACAAAGGGGGTAAAAATAATAATACCTCAAACTTTCGCCCCATAGCCATCCTCTCCGCAATATCAAAAATATTGGAAAAATGCATTCATACACAACTAATGCCCTTCCTAACCACAAACCATCTAATCTCTCAAACCCAACATGGCTTCTGCCCTGGCCATAGCACTATTACTGCTCTTCCCTCATTCTTAGATGTAGTCAACCATGCCTGCGACTCTGGAAAAATCATTTCTACAGTTTTATTAGACCTCTCCAAGGCTTTCAACACTATCTCCCATCCCATCTTCTCAAACACCTCGCTAATCTAAACCTTTCTCACAATTCCCTATCCTGGTTTTCAAGTTACCTATCTGATAGATCTCAAGCTGTAAAATGGAAGAAAGGCACCTCAGACTTCCTTCCCACTCCTGCAGAAGTTCCCCAAGGGACTATTCTTGGCACAATGCTGTTTAACATCTTTGTGAACAATTTCCACTAGGCCATCCAAAATACTAAAATAGTATAATACGCTGATGGCTCTACTTTAATCTGCTGTGCCACCAACCTCCCAGAACTTCAATCATACACACAAACCACCTTCTCTGCCACTGAGGACTGGATGTTGCAAAACCATCTATCTCTAAATGCTAACAAATCCAAAATACTACACTTCACTCCCTCAAAATCCTCCCCACTTGACAAAAATTCTTTCCAAATCAGAAGTCACAATTCTACTATAGAAATCATTCCCTATGCCAAACTATCTCTAAACACTAACAAATCCAAAATAGTACACTTCACTCCCTCAAAATCCTCCCCACTTGACAAAACTTCTTTCCAAATTAGAAGGCACAACAATTCTACTATAGAAATCAATCCCTATGCCAAACTAGTTGGGGTCACCATAGATGAACACCTAAAATTTGACACGGATATTCAACTAAACATCAAGAAAATACATCAAAAACTTGGCCTACTATACAGAAACATCCACTATCTCACTATTTCTACTAGACAAACCCTTGCTACTATCTACCTTCTCCCCTCTCTATTGTGTGGTGCACCTATACTAACTAACCTATCTGCCTCCATATCTTCCAAAATGGAAACTTGTCACAATAAAATCTCCAAATTTGCCATAAAAGCCAAATACTACTCCCTCCACTTACTTAACTGGCTTGAACTTCCCAACCATCTCGACTACCTCCAACTTATTACTGTCCATAGGCTATTATTTTACCCTACTATATGCCCTGCTCTTTCCAACATCCTACAACCATACACCATTAACAGGCCACTTAGATCTTCCCACCTAAACCTTATCACAGTCTATAAACCAATCCAGCCTGTTGGACGGCACCTCCTGTCCTTCTCCCTAGCCAAAACAATGGAACTCTCTCCCTCTTTCTCTATGAACTATTGAAAACATTGACAACTTCAAATCACATCTTCATTCCTACTTTTTTCTAACTGGAAGTGCAATTGCACCTTACCCACCTAGCCTTCTTCTCTCCACATTCCAAATCATATTTTCCCTACTTCCCTTTGCCTACTACTTAACTCCTCTAGAAAATGACTCACTCTTCAGCGTTGTCTCGTGTACATTTTGTATATATTGTATATAGTATGCTGTCCCTGTTCTCCTCTCCCTATCATTTGTACCTCTTCTGCCATAACTACCCAAAGAAGACAGACTTTCTATACAATCATTGGAATTTTTCCTCTCAACATATGACTTATATGTAAAGTTACCTACTTGCCAGTTCATGTCTCTGATTTTATAATGTTTCTGCACCTTCAATATTAACTGTAACTTGCTTATCTTATGTATCTGCATCTTGAAGGGTACTTTAATCTGAATATTTAATGTTTACTATGTAATGTGGTGTTTTACCAATGTACCAGTTCATGTCTGAATCTTGAATGGTAACTTTAATGTGGAGCTTTACCAATTTACCAGTTCTTGTCTCTGACTTTATAATGTTTCTACACCCACTATAATAACTGTATTTTGCTTATCTTATGTATCTGCATCCTGAATTGTAACTTTAATCTGAAAATCTAATGTTTACTATGTAATGTTGGAGCTTTTCTCCCCAGGCCTCCACTGAAAATGAGCTCCTGAGCCCAGTGGACCCCCTGGTCATCAAACTGAAATAAATAAATAAATAAATAAATTTTTATGATATATCAAAGCTGTGAATCAAGTATAGTGCAGTATATGTCAATCAAGGGTAAAGTCCCACATTTGTCTTTTAGTGATGAAAACTTATAAACACTTTTTTACAATATTAATACTTGAGCTTTGCTAATCTTTTTTGCTCATTGCTCACCACAGTACAAATATTGTGTAATGGTCCAGATAACAAGCATTGTCAATTTCATAAAAAGATACAGTATTGCATCTTTTGTCTTTAGTTGCATAAAGATGCTAATTCACATTGTTTGGTGCTCAGCAGGCTTCCACAGCACCTGCAGGTCCAGAACACCTGTGGACAACAAGCAGATATTGTTAATTTCAAGAAGGATACATTGTAACATTTACGGTCTTCTGTTGCGCAAATATGCTAAGCAACATTGTGCAGTGGTCAACACACACAGTAATAAATGTGAAAATATGCAACTGTTGCCTAGTTCCTCCTGTGGCAGTAGGTGTAAGTTAAGGGATACAATACAGGGATACAATTCTGCAAACTCAAAAGTTTTATTAATGCTGTTCAACTATACTTTATAGAAAAATTCACAATAGATTAATTACACATACAAATAATTATGTATAGCATGTGTATTGAGCATACAGAGGACATCAAATATATTAAATATCTGACTGTAGGTATCAGCACAATTATGATTTTACAATTAAACATTTAAGATCTGAACTTTCATGTCACTCACATACATGGGTAGCCTCTCAGGTCATTAATGTGCATGTATAACTAATGAGAATGTCTGACAAACAATGTCTCAGTTTAAATGAGCACTCTACATAGTAATGACTGTAAAAAAATATATACCTTTTGGCCAGCCTTCCCTGTGGCAACTGCTATAAGTTAATATCCACAATACAGGTGAACCAGGGTTCTAATCTAGCACACACAAAATTCTATTAATGCTTGTCCAGTCAATTTTAAAAACTAAAGAACAATGTAAAGATAATTATAAATAATAAAAAATAGGTATGGGAATGGAGAACATATGAATTATACGTGTGACTGAGGGTATACTGACAATTATTTTTCTGCACTTAAAAGTGTATTTTCTCCTGGGAAATTTACTTCATACTTCAATGATAGTCAGATTCACATGAATCTATAAACCAAGTCCTTGTCAGGTCACACACATACATGGTTGTCCACTCACTCTTTCATATGTCCATATAATTAATGAGCATATCTGACAGGCAATTTTTCTGTGACAAGTATGAAAAAAAACATCTATGTGGAAGAATATGTTTTGCTAGTTTACATGGGTTTGAATCCCACATTGTACTAATGTCTTTTATCATTGTGAAAAGCCACGCAAAATATGTGTCAGGTCATAACATTCATATTACCAATACTTGTCTGCAAAGCTAAATAAAAAAAAAGGCAATTTGGTTGGAAAAGGATGATTTGTTAAAAGACTCATGGGACTATTTGAAACATGTTGATCAAAAGATGTTTCATAAAGACATTATATTTGTGACAGCTGATATTGCAGACTTATTTTCAGTTATTCCTCACTAGATAGGTCTAGAATGTTTAAGGAGGCATTATTATTAGCCAAAAAGATTTGCTCTAGGGACTTTAGGGTTATTTTGGAGTTGCTAGAAATAGTTCTTACTTTTAACTTTGTTGTGCTTGAAGGCAAGTTCTTTAAGCAGATTGAGGGAGTTGCGATGGGGGCATGCTGCGCCCCAAGTTACGCTAATATTGTCTTAAATACTTGGGAAAGAAAATTCATCTACAATTCAGTTTTTAAAAACTCTTGGTATCTATATAAAAGATACCTAGATGATTTGTGTTTTTTCTGGACTGATACGGAAGA
Source organism: Protopterus annectens (assembly GCF_019279795.1). Classification (NCBI taxonomy): domain Eukaryota; kingdom Metazoa; phylum Chordata; order Ceratodontiformes; family Protopteridae; genus Protopterus; species Protopterus annectens. Next base: position 1,502,992,232 of record NC_056728.1, read on the forward strand.
TAACCTGAAATAATTTCTAGACAATATTAATAAATCTACAGAATTTTTAAAATTTACAAATAAATTTACAAAGGGTGCACTACACTATTTAGATGTGACTATATACAAGGATTAGGGTCTATATCAAATAGTCAAAGTTTTATAACTTCGAACCCGTAATGTTAGAACCATTATGTTCAAAGTTACAAAACTTCAACTATGCATAAAAAAATAAAAAATAATGGAAAATAAAATAAACTGTTTTAAGCAGGGGACAAGCTTCCCTGCACCCCCGCTACTTAAATATACCAACTCCAAGATTGCACCCCATTGAACAAAATGAAAACCTCCGCTTACGTAGATTTCCATCCAAATGCTCGAACTTTTACAAATTTGAACTTATGGTCTCGACCATATGATGTTCTAACTTTTAAAAGTTCGACTAAGTAATAGGAACCCTAAGGATTATGACAGTAAAATATTTAAATCTAAAGTGTTCAGAAAAAGTACATTCTCTAACTCGTATCTGCATTATGCAAGTGCCCACCCATATAAACAAAAGAGGAGTTTGGTAAAAGGCCAGTACATTAGAATTTCTAGAATGATGACAGAAGATGAATATTTTAAGGAAGGTCTGAAGTTAAAGAATATGTTTTTAGAGAGAAAAAATCCAGGGAAATTGATAGATCATCCCCGGGATTTATGAAGCTTGCACCAGGTGCAGGCGTAGTGTTGGTGTTCCAACACCAAATATGGCCAGCGAGTGATCCAAGTACGAGCTGTTTCCATGTGCACTACCTGCGTACGCTACGCCCGCACAGCTCCCAGCCCCTGTATGCTAATTAGCCCAATTGCAGCAGTGTAGCATTCAAATGAAGATATTTCGTGATCCAGGAAGTAGTGCAGGTGTAGTGTAAGCATGCAGAAATTTAAACCGTAAAAAATGGTTAACATTTTTGCAAACATGAAATCGGAGCCATGACAGCCAGCCAAACACATGTATTATATTGTTAATATATGCCAATGGCTAAATATATAGCCTTTGGCATATATTGTTAATATATGCCAATGGTTAAATATATAGCCATTGGTATAAAAAACATGTACAAAATATAAAAAGAACATTTAATTTTATTTTTCGTACTATTGTGAAGTTTAAACGCAGGGCAGTGACGCGCAAACCGGATCGCAAGGAAAATCGAAAAATATAGAATAAAACTGCAATGTAACACATATCATGATTTTCCCATAATAGTCAGTGGCAGGCATGTTACACCACACCATGGTGCAAGGGTTTGCTAAGGAGCTGTGACAGTGTTTTGTGCAGTAGCTAGGAATTAGTAGGCAATGCCATGCAAATGAGAGGAGTAATAGTGAATCACAGATTTCCCACTGGTGTAAGGATGCACCTCACAGTGTAGCGTTATAACACCGAGGTGTACCCTTGAGATGAAAATTACATCAAGAGAGGAATGTGTCACCTTTGCTATAAGCAGATTGGAGCATTGCTAATCTGGTTTTCCCATAGCTAAGCAAAGCTGCAGGAAAGGGGTGTGTTGAACTGGCTATAACTTTGCTTAGCTGAGAGCACACAAGGTAATCATGTATGCATGCGAACAGAGATTAAAACCCACTTAAACTTGGTAAACGGGTTTGCGCGGCATGCAGCGGAGCTGAAACAGGAAGGATATAGGAAAAAAATAAGGAAATGCTGCAACAGGGAATTTGGAGTAAAAATAACTAATTAACACATAGGAACCTACAGTGGGCCATTGACAACAGCTAACAAGGCTGCAAGCAGCTACCTGCAGAACAGGAAAGGGGAGGGGCTGTACTACAAAGAAAATAGTAAACTGTCACAGCAGAACAAATAGATTTTCATTATATCATCTACAAGACACATTGTGCAACACATGACTGGGTAGGGAAAGTACAAAACAAGAAAGATGGCAGGTGGAGGCATGCCTGATAATGGGAGGGGATCCCGGTATAAAAGTGAATTAAAGGGCAACAGATTAATCAAGGCAGGCAAGCATAACTCCACACTAAAGGCCCCACACTTGCAGTACTCACTGTAAAAAACATAATTAAGAAACCCTGCAGCTGGAATTGCTCATACACACCCAATGACATCAGCAGCATCCATAGCACAATAGTATAAAGTGTGAAAGCAACTCACACACACTTGTGTATTCCCATACACTCTGCACCGTTGGAGTATACAGATGGGGAACTTTTAATATGCACATGTTAGGGGCTGCCATAGCTTTGATCCAACAGCATGTGTTGGAGACTGAAGGTGGTATGGAGGATGATGCTCACAACCACACCAGGTACCAGAGGAGGAGAAGAGTGTTCAGACTCAGGGTAACCTACCAGGGGCTACATGATCTGGAGATAGTAGAGAATTACAGGGTGGACAGAGACACCCTACAGCAACTTGTGGAGCTGTGCCAGCCACACCTCAGAGCCAGAACAAACAGAGGGTAACCCATCCCAGTGGATATGAAGGTATGTGTAAGCCTGAGAATACTAGCTACAGGTACCTTTCAAAGACCAACTGGGGATATCATGGGGATCTCACAGGCATCAGCATCCAGGGTACTTCACCAGTTCCTGGATGCCATGTTACCACATGCCAGTGAGCACATACACTTCACTTGAACGCAGGAGGAGTTGGCCAGCAATATGCGTCTCTTCCACCGTGTGGCAGAATACCCAGAGGTACTGGGTGCAATAGACTGCATGCACATACACATCAAGTCACCACCTGGTGAGCAGGATAGGCACTCCATAAACCACAAGGGATACCCCTTCATCAACTGCCAGGTCATGTGCAATGCCCAGGGCACTATTATGGGTGTGTGTGCTGGCAGCCCTGGAAGCTATCACGACTCCCACATCTGGCATGCCTCACAGCTTTATCAGGTATTTGCCAGGGGGGACATCCCATATGGCCACCTGGTGGGGGATGCTGACTATGCACTGGAACCGTAGATGATGACTCCCATCAGAAATGCACAAACACCCATGCAAGAATGCCATAATGAGGCACACGCACAAACCAGAATCATCATAGAGCGTATGTTTGGGATGCTTAAATCATGGTTCCATTGCTTGGACATAGCTGGTGGAGCCTTGCAGTACTCTCCAGGCAAGCGTGCCCACATCTACATAGTATGTGCCATGCTACACAATATGATCCTGAGGAAACAGCTGCAGCAGGGACAGAATGGTGAAGGCCCTCACAGCCTACCACTATTGCCAAGGGCCCCATAGGCACATAGGTATTCAGACCATGAACACCCTGAGCCAGTCCCAGTAGGCAGATGGAGGCTTGCCCAGTATGCCCATGTTTTGACAAGGAGGGAACGTATATCACACACACTGACAGTGTAGATACCTAGGGACTGACACCTTTCTCCACCTGCGCACACAGTAAAAATGGATGACACACACACAAGACTACCTGTAAACTGTCATGTATAGGTAATCTACTGTGTGCATCCAACACAGGCAGCCCTCAACTATTGCACACACAACTGCTATTGGCACAAGGTAAGTCAACACCTGAACAGTAAATTCAGCATGTGCTGATACTGTATGTATAGGTTCATAGGTTCATAGGTGGGTACTTGGCTAATTGCCTGAAGGCATTCATAAGCCTAGCCAACATTTGTCAGCTTTTGCCACCCCATTGATTAATTAACTGTCCCTCTGTGGAGCAGAGCCAATGGTGGGACCCTGGGGTGTATCTACTGTTCCCCATCCATTCTTCAAGGTTTGTCTTGAAGAGTGTTAATGACGGGCTCTGTATAATGTAATTAGGGATGTATTTTCAAATCATGGGGAGTTTCTGTGACAGGAATCTGTCCCTCCAGCATCATCTAGTTATTGTTGTGGCAAATTTTAGCTCACTACAGTGGCTCACTGTGACATGGATTCCCATAGGTGGAGCATATCCATTAAGCCTGAGTTGGACATGGCTTTGTTGGCCAGCAGTGATCATCTCTGAGTAAACAAGATGCCACTAAGTAAAGCAGGTGTTTATTCAGTCCGGCTGCATAGGACATATGTTTGAGTCCAGTAATCCTCTTGACGAGGTATGTTCGTGGACCTTACAGCTGTCGGAAGTGTCTTTAGAGGTACATCCCAAATGGGTTATTATACTTTATGATGGGACTGATGAATGATGACTAAAGTGGCACTATAACCTCAGTATGTCTAGATGTAAACCCTTTAGTAATCAGATGGCCTACATAGAAGGATGTCCTAACTAATTCGGAGACATGATTGTCAAAGGAGAGATCACTATCTACCTTAGTCCCCAGATACCTTATTACCTCATCTGTATTAAAGTGGGTGCCACTTATGTGTTAATATGTGGGTGTTTAGTTTTTCCAAAATGGAATGACCATGCAGTTTGTGGCACTTAGCTGGAGTCTATGACTTTGACACCCAGTGTCAGTCTCTATGAGGCCCCTTGAAGGATGTCTGTGTCAGCTGGATTGTCAGTTATGGCTCCCAGTTTGCAGTCATTGGCAAACATGATCTGCTGTCGTCCACCTGTATTTGCCTGTACTTCTGAAAAGTATATACCAAACAGTAGGGGTCCCAGGACTGAGTTCTGTGGGACACCAGTTGTGACTGGTTAAGAGTTGGACCTGGAGGCTGCTAGTCTTACCATGTGGGTTCTGTGTGTAAGCCTGTTGGCAACCCATCCTGTGATGTATGGGTTTATGTACAGGTTGGTGAGGTTATCAATAATACTTGAGTGGGGTATGGTGTCAAAAGCCTTGGCGAGGTCCAGGTAGTATGTGCGAACCACCTCTCCCCTCATCTAATGTCTTGGAGACTGCCTATAAGATGTCAAACAAGTTTAGTAGGCATGATCTGCACTCAACCAAGCTGACCTGGGTTGGGTCAAGAGATTGGAGGTTGCCAATGTCTTTTTCAATGAGTGCCATGAGGATGCATTCCATAGCTTTGCAGACCAGGCTAGTCAGGCTTTTGAGGTGGTAGTTACCATGGTCAGTTGTGTTTCCACCTTGGTGGGGTGGAATAACCATTGCTATGCGCCATTGTATGGGCATGTAGCCTGTGTAGTGGCTGAGAATGAAAAGCTTAATTAGGTGGGGGGTTAGTTTGTCTTGTAGTGTTTGCAAGATGCAGCCTGGGACACCATCTGCCTCCATTCATGCTGTGTTTTGCCGTCTGAGAGAGCCATTTCCACCTGTGTGTCTCTGATGTCTGGGACACTGTACTTTCTGGGTATTGTTGTCGGCTCTCTAGGGGGTGAAGTTTGCACTGAATGTATCTGCAAGGATGTTGGTGATATCAGTAGGGTCAGTATAATTTGTGCTATATTGCACCAGCAGAGTGCAAATCTGTGTGTTACCACTTAGATCCATGACATAGCCAAAGAAGGCTTTGTGGTTATCTTTCAAATCCCTGCCTATTTTCCTGTTGATGTTAGCCTTGATTAGTTTCATGAGGGACCTATGTTTCTTACTAATACTGGTCACGGATGTCTGCCCTTCTTGGGTTTTGCTGTTTTTCTGGACTACTGTCCTACTTCTGCTGTATAGCCTATTTATTGCTGGGATCCACCCGACTAGTGCCCTTGTCTAGGAGGAGTGAGTCTTGGTTTACCAGTGATGGCATGATCCATACATCCTTGTAGGTGCTTATAGAGTGCATTTGTAAATCTTTCTGTATCTTGAGCAGTGTTTTTCTTTAGAGTGGGGGCTTTGAAATCTCCCACCTCTGTCTTTAGTAGTGTGAATTTAGCTGTAGGAAAGGTATTCACTGTGGTTTCCTTGGGTGGGGGAGATGGTTGGGTGTGGAAATCATCAGTGAATAGTCCATGGTCAGATCTAACCAGTGACCAGTTTACCTCTGCTGTGGTGCACCTGCCACCCATGTTGGTGATTACCACTTCTAGTATGTTTCCACCTCTCATTAGGGAGTTTATCATCTGACACAAGGCATATGAGGTGATAAATTCCAGGAAGTGCTGGGCCTGGAAGTGAGTACTCGGTAGTTGACATCGACCGATACTAGGGTGTTCGGTAGAACTGTAATGTTTTCTCCTGTCTCCAGTTAGGAGAAGTGGTGGTCCTGGGTTAGTGAGGGTGATCTGTAGCAGGCCAGAGTTTGCATTGCAGTTGTGGCTGATGTTAGCTGCACATGGATGATCTCAGAGGTATCATGCTGCCCCACTAACCTGGAGGTGTAGGTATCCCTGATGAATATGGATACACACCCTCCATGTCTGTGTCAGTCCATATTCTGTGACCGAAATGTGTGGTATGGGTTGTAGTCCGGTAGTGCTGGTGTGCTCTCAAGAGCCTTAAAACAGGACTCAGTTACTGCACAGATGTAGACATTGTCCATACGGAGGAGTGCTGTGAGTGTGTGCATGTTGTGATTACAACCCCTGGCATTGAGTAGCATAACCCTCATTGATTTCACTATTGTGCTGTTTACAGAGGTGGGATTCACCTTTGAGACTTGCCTAAAAAAGGCACCATGGGGGTGCCGATAGCCTTGGCCAGTATTTCAAAGCCTAAGGCTGACACATGCAAGCAGGTATGGTATTGTTGCATGCATGTTTCCCATCTGTGCTTGTTTCTCATCTTTCCTGTAGGTAACCTGCTGGTAAGATACAGAAAGCCTTAAACTTATACAAGTCTTCTAGCTTCCAAGATAGGCTTTTGGAGTGATTATGTATCAGTGTTCTGTATGTTCTTGCTGTACTTAACTGTTTTCTGACTACATGGTGATTTTTCACTGTATATTGTGATCTGAAAGCTCTGTTTATTCACATATTATGTCTGTGATGGCCTGCATTTATGGGCATTTAGAAGCATAGCTACAGTGTGTTGGCTTTCTCCGCACCATTGATGAAGTAACTGAGCCTCTGTCAAGCATAGCCAATGAAGTGATCCCAGGAAGAGTTGCCAAAGCTGTTGAAGACTGGGGTGGCGGAGGGTGATAGGGGCACTTAGTGATCTAAAGAGGGCATGTTAACATGAAAAATCAACACCATTCAATTTCCCCAACAGGTCTTGCAGCTATAAAACTGGAGGGGTTCCCCCACCTCCTAGCTGTATGGTTCTGGGACACATGATCCCAGGGGTGTATATTCTGTTACCCATTCACACATCAAGGTTTCTTATGAAGTGTGTCAGTGAGCGGCTATGTCTAATGTAGTTAGGAATTTAATTTATAGTCTCTCGTTTCATTTATGTTTTTATTTCAAGAGTAAGTGAAGCTCAGTGGGTTTGGGCGCCTCCGCCCTTTGCTTAGCCTAGCTTACACATAGAAATCATCTAAATAGGAAATAGGCAGAAGCAACATTAATATCAATAGTGTAATTGTTACAGCATTTGCATAGTATTTGTGTATTCCTGGTTCAAATCCCAATAAAGTCAGAGATGTTTTTCATGTTAAAAAGTATACCTTAACCACAGCTTGCATATCTAGGTAGTATTCTTCAGTATAATAAACATTGGAAACACCCATATAAACCCATGTGTGCTGGAGAGTAAAGTCAACAGAAAATGTAATGTTATGTCAGCACATAGTGAGATGATACTTCACTGGAGTGTATATATCCTGAGTAGTTAGCAGATGTGGCCGTGTTTGTGCGCACAGGTTATATGGTTTAAAGTGTGTTTAACTGCTGCTTTAATGTCACACAAACTCTTTTAAACATGCTTACAACTGCTTAAATGAGCCTTATTCTGGAATAAAACACATTTTTAAAGCATTGCAGGTGTTGAACCCTGGACCATGCACACCATAGTCATGGAACTTAACACTAAGCCATTTGAGCTGTATACATATTTCATGGTCTTTAGACTACACTTTATACTATAGGCATTCCACAGTACTGACCACAGATGGGACAGTCACTTTGTGTACATATGTACAGTACATTGTAATGTACTGTAGTTTGTTAATCAACATATACAAATCTACATATGTATAACTGTTACAAATTAATACTAAATATATATATATATATATATATATATATATATATATATATATATATATATATATATATATACACACATGTCAGTGATGTCTGCACATAGAGAGATATATACATATATATATATATATATATATACAGTAACATCTAGCGAAATATATATAAACATATATGAATGCACTTTGTGACACAGAAGCAATCCAAAGGAATTGAAGTGTACACAAAACATATGCAGCTCTGCTATTATAACTATTAATATTAACTTAATTCCCCATAGAAGGGATGGTTGCTGCGTATGTGGAGATTGGGGTGGGGGGAGGAATGATGGGTAATTAAATTTTGCATCAAGGAAAACCTGCGTTGGATGTTCAATATGTGAATTGGAGGGGTATACATGGAGTATGGGGACAATATAAAAAAGAAACAAAACAAGAACCATTCTCATCGATAATACACCCTGTCTGGTCACATTGCAACACTTAATTCCACAAACATATAAACAATAACATGTATCATACATATGTACACCGACTGACTGTCACATTTGTTTTCAGCAGTGAGGAATGCCCATAGTAAAATGTATATTCTTAACACCATAACATTTGCACATATCTCAGATGCCTGAGTGGTAAAGTCAGTGACTGTGTTGTTCATGGTCCGGAGTTCAAGGGCTGTTAATTTATTTTGAGGGCCAGAATAAGGGTTGTCAGATGCAGGTTGATTTAAGCAGTTGTAAGCAGTTTTGCATGGGTTTGCACGATGGTAAGAACCCCTTAAACATGGTTAAATGGATAAGCGCTTCACAGGTTTAACCTTTGCTTAACGTCGTGCAGACCATGGGCAAACCTGCTTACAACTGCATAAATATGCATTAATCACACTTTCCTTACCAGTTCCTGTTCTGAGAGGTAAAATAATATATTGCTTTGTGTTCAGAGTGCTCAGCATTCTATATTGGTATGACAACTAGGCATTTAAATGCACGTATTAAAGAACACATTTATGCTATTAAATGTAAAGATACTAATAACGACTTATATAGGCATACACTTAGCTGTCAATTTAGTAAAAAGTTCACTTTTTCTGTGCTTGAACATGTTAAAAAAGACTTGAGAGGTGGTAACAACAAAAAAAGAGTTGAAAGGAAAGAATCTCTATGGCAACTTAGATTAAATGCAGACAATCCACCTGATTTGAATGAAAGTATAAATATAAAATGCTTTTTAGGCAACAAACTTTCTTAAAACTAAAAGTTAGTTCAGAATTTTAGATTTGTGATTTTAGACGGTTTTTAATTGTTTAATTAGGGTGCGTTAACTGTTTTAATAGCTGTAATTAATTTTAATTAAGCAATTTCCAGTGGGTCTTCTCTGGTTCTTTTACTACGTTTTTCAGATGGTTTTGGTTTTTGCAATGTGTGCAATTTTAGAAGTAAAATAATTACCACTTTCAGGATTAGAACCCGCAACCATCCTCAGAGTAACCTACCACTAAGCTACCTGAGATGTACCTATGTCATTTGTTTATTCAGACAGGTTAAAACACAAAAGATAGGATTGTGTAGAAATAGGACAAACCGTCATGTACCCAATGAAAGGTGTATGTTTTATATATATATATATATATATATATATATATATATATATATATATAGAGAGAGAGAGAGAGAGAGAGACATAAATACATGTTGATATATAGAGATATACATATATATGTAGATATATAGATAGGTTAAAAACATGTACACATCTATGGCGGTACATATAAACATATGCAATAATATATATTATATATCTATATCTATATCTATACACACACACACACACACACACACACACACACACACACACACACACACACACACACACATATATAGTTATCCTCTACATTATACAGGAAGACTTGCTGGAAAAATACACTCCTTAGATATGATAGCATGCATCCCAGATATGTATTTCCAGGGATTGTGAAAAGTCAATTCCTGAGGTTAACTAGAATATGTAAAGAGAATTCAGATCTGCAATATGAGGCTGACAGCATGGAAAACCTGTTTATCGAAAGAGGGTATGATATAAAAATGGTAAAGAAAATTAGAACGCAAGTTTTAAGTGTTAAACAAGTACCAACTTCAGTTGACAGAATCAGTAAGGGGAAATTCAATAATAGAGAAAATACACAGTTTACTAGATATGAAGACAAAGTACGGTTTATTATGACCTACACTAATGATAATAAGGCTATTAAGAACATTATCAGTGAAAATTGGCAGATACTAATCACAGATGATAAAACAGCAAAATTAATAGGTCAGTTACCTACTTTTACATATAGGAACAATAGAAGTCTAAAAAGAATACTCTGCACTGATTTGAATGTCAAGGAAACATCGAGCTTGTCAACCCCTGTAAGGCTTGGAACATATCCTTGTAACTGTTGTAATATGTGCCATTATATTACGGATATACGGATGTTTTCTCATCCTATCTTAAATTATTCTTTTGTTCCCAGATTTTTTGCTACCTGTAACACTACTAATCTGATTTACCTGGCTTCTTGCCAATTTTGTCCTGCTTACTATGTAGGGTTAACAAAAAGGAAGTTAAAGAATAGAATCTATAATCATGTTTACGATATAAAAAGGAAAAATGAACTTAATGCGTTAGCAAAACATGTACTCCAGTATAGTCATCATGAATTTAGGTTCAGAGTATTACAAATTGTAAATATAAGTGAAAGAGACTATGTAAACATGTTAGAACAAAAAGAACTTGAATGGATTCTTAAATTGAGAGTCCATCGGTTTCCTGGATTAAATCAATATATATCTCTCAAACCCTTTCTAAAGTATCGGAAATAATGTATCTATATATATTTTTATTTTTATTTCTATATTCTTTTGATTATTTCTTTATGTGATGTGTATATATATCTTTTCTATAAATTTATTGATTTATGAGATATTGGCACAATGTTTAGAATTTTAAAATATATCTCTAAATGATATAAAGAATTTTTTATATTATATGTTTGCTATATTATATTGTTTTAGGTTGCACAGTTTATTTGGTAATTTGATATATTTGTATACATTTAGAATACATCATACAAATTTATATTTTTAGGTTTAAGAATTATATAGTTCTTTATACGATTTTAGTAGTTTTATAAAGTTTATGCTAGACATTTACATATGATCTCAAAAAGCAGGTAGACTTGTTTCTTTGTCTTTTTGCTTCTTTGTGATTAAGGAGTTAACCAATTTTTTAATTTTTTAATTGATGTTTTAATTCTTTAATTGTTTATTGAATTAATCAATTAAGACACAGGTTTATATATAAATTGAATGAGATTTACAGTGATTTAGAATCTGATGAAGCATACATTGAGTTACGCGAAAGCTCTCATTCTTCGTTTATATTTCTTCATGGATTAACGGATTGCTATTTTTTGAATGGACTCTGTTGAATTTCATTGGTACCATTAGTATGCTTGTGTTATTTTGACACACACACACACATATATATATATATATATATATATATATATATATATATATATATATATATATATATATATATATATATATGGGTTCACTACATATGACCAAAAGTTCATTTGACCGAAAACCCATTTGACTGAAAAACAGCACTGGCAGGTATATGCCCTGTTCCCCACTGTAGTGCGACCCAGGAGTGAGAATATAAAGTTAGTGGGTGTGTTGGGGGCACAGCTCCCCACATTGGGGGGTGTGGGGGCATAGCCCCCCACATTTTACAATCAGCTTATACTGATGTATGTTTTAATGCATTTTTAATGGATACAAATGTATATAATAGTGCATAAACTTCAATTATTTGGGGGGCTACAACCCCCTCACCACCAATGTGAGGGGCTGTGCCCCCCACACACCCCCTCACAATATATTCTAACTCCAGGGTGACACTACAGTGGGGAACAGGGCATATACCTGCCTGTGCTGTTTTTCGGTCAAATGGGTTTTCGGTCATATGCGTTTTCGGTCAAATGAACTATTACAAATATGTTCTAGGACATAAGCCAAATAGGGTTAGTCACCAACATAACTACAATGGCTGCAAATATCCATGACAGAAATACACAGATATCTTTCATTAAGTAAAACTTTATTACATTCCGATGTATTGCCGAAAGGATTCAAGGACTAACAATATATGCATGCTATACAGGAAGCATTTAACAGTGCCTTAATGAATCAGCCTGCAATTAAATTACCATAGTATTAGTCCACTAAGGATTAGGTGTTCACATAGGGAAAGCACCCCCTCACACATATAGAATATATATAAAAGCAGTTCCTACACTCCTGCATCTGATATGTACACCCACCAACATCTCCCCCACACCCAAACTAATTACAATAATATATACTATCATACCATAACCAATTATTCACCCACTGTACGACATCTTCTGAAACCTTAACATACCTGGACAGAGACACACTAACATGGCCTTATGTGAAATACTTGCTGTTATACAATGGAACAGCTGCTGATGTTACAAGGTTTGTTTGAACTAATCCTGTTTCAGAGGATTGAAAAGTAATTACACCAGGAAGTGTTACCAATTACTGATTATCAGCACAGTATGATACACATTTACACCAAACTAAAGATGTCTGATGAGCACACTGTAAACCCCCTAACATTATATGCATAGCCATACAGCCTTGAGCTGGTCAAACATCCTGGCCAGACTTAAACATATGCAGAAGTATTAGGTACAGACAACCCTGCACATGTAGCAATGTTCAGAAACATAACAGCAGTACTCACATTTAGACCACATCTTCTAGGCATTATACACAGTATATTTGCGTTTTCTCCATACAGCTGTTGCAATATATTTCAAACAACACTTCCAGGCTGTTTTCCTCACAAGTAAGGCAAAGGAACAACTCCCAAGTGGCGTACTCAATTATACTCCGCTGTTGCCATGGTATTGGCTAAGGGAGTAGCTGCACAGCTGATGTGCATGTAATTAACTACTGAGGAACACCAATTGGTGATCATGATAGCACATGTTACTGATCTCTAACAATAAAAGGATGTATTGTCACACATTCAAACCATCTGTATCTACCTGCAGAGTAGTACAAAATACCCAACAGAAGATTGAAACACAAACTGTAAACGATTAATATACCAGTTAATAACACCTCCATTTACTAAGAAGGTATGTATAACATTTAATATGTCTGTCTATGTAGTACCTGTTCTGTAATAATTACAGTGTAACCAATGCATAAAGTGGAAATAGCTATCGTGTAGTGATGTATTGTTGAGCAGTAGTAATGCTTGTAGTATTCTATGTGTGTACTGCTGTAGGTCACAAGGCAAACTCCTCAGACACCACAAGGGATTATATATATATGGGCTTGGAATTCATTATTTTCCAGCCACTGTCAGTGTCAGGGTTGGTCCAACAAGTATGTGCTATAACAGGGGATAGTATATGTTGATATATTGTAATAGTAGACATGTGTATGGGTGTATTAGTGAGATGCACATGTCAAAACTGGGCTTACTGTGCAAATATGATTTGCATTGTGGGATATTGTGCCAATAACGGTGTAATGTATAGTATTTTAAGCAGATCTGTATTCCATTTTACATAGCATTTCTGTTATGTTATGCAAATATTAGTTATGTCTATTGGCAATTACAATACTCAATAACAGGATACATATGACTTGTATTCATCTGACAGTTTAGCAGCATGATAGCAAAGATAATTGGAAGAGCTAGGTAACTATCCATGCACATAAGACATGTAATATCCACCTCACTAGTATTGTTTGCAGGCAATAACAGCTGTGCATGTGTACATGCTATGCAAATGTGTAGTGACCCTTGTTACAGGACTGGCCCAAATGGCTATGTGCACACCTACACAGAGTGGATATTGAGAGTAGAGACACACTGGTTGAACTTTCAGGTTTGTGTAGCCTAACCTCTCATTGCCAACCTAACTGCCGCTTGCAAATACTGTATGTAAGGTTGTGCACAGTACTGGTAATGAAACAGGTTGCATATCATCTGTAACTCCAGTGTAACATCTGCAGAAAGAGTGTAAGATGTAGGAGACCACTGCCCATGTGTAATACCTGCTTCATAGGTAATGGCTTACACTATCTGATTATATCCTGATCATGTTGATAGTGGCAGCAGAGTCTATTGATACTTGACTCTGTTTGGGGAGTGGGTGTCTGTGCTCAACAGAGCTCATGGTTCTGGTCGATATGTTAGTATATATCCAAAAAAGGATACAGACCTGTTGACACTTGCATCATCTGTAAACAACTATCAGGATGTGATGTGCTCCTCAGTGGAGGACTTCTGCTAATGGTAGCTACTATGTTTCTGTAATAGCCAGTGTTGTCACGTCCATAACACAAATATTTACTTGTGAGCATCACTGTCTAAAACATCTTCATAAGCAATAAGTAAACTAAATACAGTACTTGGTTGTTGTTGTTGTTGTTATCTTTTGGCTTTTCCCAGTTAGGGGTTGCCACAGCAGAACTCTGGTCCACTAATGATTGGCAGTAGATTTTGTCAAATGCCAAGGAGCCAGCTTGATATTCAACCTTCAACAAAGGCATGCCCATTTACGCATGTCTTTCAATTGCCCACCCAACCGCGGGGAGGACATGAAGACTCCACACAGAAGGCACTCCCTGCACTCCAGCCAGGAATCGAACGGGAGAACCTCTTGCTGTGAGGCAACAACGCTACCACTACACCACTGCGGAAGTTACTAAATACAGTACTTGCTACTTGTACTGAATGCTCATACAGGCATGTCCACTAGTCAGCTACTGGTGTTTACTAATGTCAGCTTTGTGTATGTGGCTGTCCTGGGGGAAAGTAATCTCTATGCCATGTACACTGCCAAACTCACCTAACACCACACCCCACGCATTGTCTGGGATGTAGCTACAGGGGTAAGCTGGAAGGCAGTCCAGTCTACAGCCATGACTGGACTGGACAGTCATGAGGTGTAGGTTAACACATGCATCTCATCACCACAACCAACACATACCCTTACCAGAACACAGTAAGGACACCCACACATACCACCAGAAATCACACAGATTCACAAAAGCTTCTAAGTATCTGGCCAAGCAAGAGACCCCCCCCCCAAGCTTGAATAGATAGACAACAAAATACAAAATACTGTATGACATAGTTTGCATAATTGTGCCACACCTCAGAACATGTGGCCAGAAACATGCCCAACAGTACTCATTTGTGAATGCAAACTCTAGCACTATGTTACACTCCAAGCTATATGAGGGCAAACATACTGTCAGCTCCCTGTCTGCCATGATTAGCCACATACCCATACACTCAGACCACCTTTTAAACTATACACATGGCTCTGACATATTCCATGTTGTTGTGCAGGACCTGTGATGCAGTAGCCTGGACTGCATGGAAACACATATGTAGGAACGGTCAGGTCTTATAGCCCATGCAGGTATGTCCCAGGGCCTGGGTAGCATTCTGCCATTGGCCAGAATGATACTGCAGTACAGACACAAAATAATTGTATTCCACAATTGTCTAATGTACTGGTGTAAATCAAGGGTATCCAGTACCTCTTTGCCTGGGATAACATGGTTGACAGGCCATGATGCTTTTCCAGACAGGGCCTGCACCTGTCACCCCTGGGAATCTGGATACTGGCTAGGGCTCATGCTTCCCCTATAGTGCCTTCATCATGCAAAGTTCCAGTGACAGTCCACTGCTGTAACAGATTCAGCTAAGCAATAAACTGTGGGTCTCGCTACACAATGATACATTTCAGAAACTCAATATGGACTCACATCAATCCTTAACATGGAGAACATGTCTGTGCAGTGACTGAGATATGGGTCAATGCTCCGGAGAGCACCCCTGCATGACCATGTTATAACACATACCTCACCTCTTGGCTGTTATCCTTTATTGGAACACACGGGCCACAGGTGTGTCCATATTCCTGAAGGATATGTACACCCCCACACTAGCTGCACTTGCATAACTTCAGATGCAGTATGTTAAGCAACTACCTTTGTGAAAAAGTGGAATCCAAATTGCACCTTGTGACAGATAACCCACCATGCCTCAGAATTCCCAACTGGCATATTGTGTTGTAATGGGGAATATTAGGTTTGAGAAAGAAAACCATAATAATGGCTACTCTCAACTATCCCATTATGAACTGGGAAGACTCATGTACCAACACCTGTGCTCAATGCATGTTGGGTTTCATTAACCCCAATGACCTGGATCACCATAGTCACAAAAACAGGGCTAACAGTATGCTACACATAGTCAGTCTCCAAAGCCAATGTTATGCTTCATAAGAGCAAAGTGGTGGACTGTTATGGCACCCATGCAGATGGACAATGCATGTGCAAATGCTGAATCCTACACAAATGCAATTTAAGTACTCAAATAAGTGCAGTGATTGTGCTATTGAAACAGAACCAAGATTCAACCAAACACAAACAGGAAGGCAAACTGGTGGTACCCTGCCTTAAACTGTACCACAGAAGCTAGTAACTGTTGCAAGAGTGAACACACATGAGTGGAGGTGATCCCTGGTCAGCCTCAGTAAGATGCAGATACACCATATAAAACCACACAAAGCTACTGTGAAACTAATCAGCCACATATTATGAGGCCAACCACAGAGCATTCTGTAGCTGTGTCATGAATCATAATGCCAACAACAATGAGAAGTACTGCACCTACAGGGATAGCACCTGTTCATCCAGATAGGGACTTGGATAACCTAAACCCACACTCACCTTCCCCTCCAACAGGTACACATATTTATATATCCATGTACACAACAGAGCCACCTGTAATAGCAACTATGCAGGTATAAGCTGCACTCTCTAAAGCCATACATACAGCTTACATGGGACCTGTCAACATCCCATGGTGTATCCTACACAAATGTCAGAACAATTTTCTCTCCACATACACATCATGTTCAATCATAGCTTCATGTCAGGCTGTGTACACACTGAATGATGCACAGCAATAGTTATCAGACAGCACAAAGGGAGAGACACCACTGATAATGGGAAATAGTGCACTGCTACCCTGCTGAGTCTGGTCTGTAAGGCCATGAACCTTGATCAACTTATTTGATGTAGTCAGTACAGATGTAGATGACAGTAAGATTGATCCACACAGCATATCATGACCTTGCCAGGTTTTAGAACACCATCACCCATACTGTGTTCCAGCTACACTCAGTAAACTAGGTGTATATTACTATGTCACAGGAGTGGTTGGCAACTGGACTGCTGGCAGAACCAACACTACAGAAGGTTTTTGACTAATACACACACATAAAACCAGTGTCAGCCACAGTAATACAGGGTTAATTCCTGCTACTCCCTCTCTTTGTTATCCATACTACACAGACTAACACAGAAGGCATCTGCCTATTGAAGTTTGCAAATGACTATGAACTAGGAGCAATAGTTGACTCAATGAGTGCTGTGAGCAATATACAGAAGGGCCTTTGTGGGTCGATGTGTGGTGTGTGAAGTATGGCCACAATCTGACAGATAAGTATTGCATTGTCATCCCCTATGTTAAAAACCCTGTACCCATGAACTACCACCTAGGCAGCAGTCAACATAATGGAAACTGTGTGTTTATGGGATGCAGCTGGACAGTAGTCTTTCCTTTGATAGTTACTTCACCACACCAGTCAGGTAGTCATAAGTGGCACCCCTAATCATGACAGGGTGCCATCCATGAATATAGAGATCATTGTTCAGCCATACTCAACACTCAAGTGACCCATAATAGATCACATATTTTCTTTAAGGGTTATTGGCCATGTTCAGATGGCCTACATTGGGCTTCCAAATCCCTAGCTCCACTATGTAGCATGATGCCCACCCTGTATAAAACCATGTCCAAGACAGAGATGTTGGACATGCTACACATACACATCCTGATTTCAAATAAACACATACTTCATGGACGTCCACCTTTCTAGTACACGGATCACAACATGCCTGACAGATCCCTGTCCCATAAACTTTACATACTCCTGCCATACTATGCATCCCTGTCCAGCAAAGCTGCACATTGCCCCTCTTTGAGACATGATGTGATGACCGCATGGCAAATATATCAGTAACCCTGTGGATCAGTTCAGTGGCACTGCTTGAACTGGCCACTGAAATGTAACTGTCCGTTGGTTACAGCTAGGTAAACCTTTCAGCTTAGGCACATAAATGGCCCAGGGCATATAGCCTACTAGTTCACTATGACCATACATGCTATAGTTGATATCCAACCCTGCAAATACCATCAAGCTAGCCACTGTCCCATGTGTTTCACATGTGCAACACAAGTAATACATAGCAGGATCCTAAACTGCTGTACAGTGCCATGTAGATGAATATGGCAAAACGCATACATGTAAAACTTTCTGTGAGCAAGTCTACAGGGTCACAGGTCATGTCCCTTAAGGCTGTGTATGACTATATATGTGACATATACACAGCATTAAGGTCTATTGCATTAATGTGAACACATCCAGGCATGAGCTGATAGGTAAAGACACCAGTACAGGCAAACAGACATGCCCACATCAAGACAACATCCTCATGGAGTATGAGCAATGTCATCACTTGACGCACATATATATGGTGATAACATCAAATCACCAGTATGTGTCAAATGTGTGTAAGTTAAACATGTCAGTGGTGTTAGTGTCATGTAGCTTTGCAAAGACATATTTGTAATCTTGATAAATGTGATACACATGTATGTTCAGCTGTACTTTTGTACTTCTCTGTGAGTTACTCTGACCTGTTTCCATCATTATGTCTTTCAAGTATGCCAAGTGCCAGGCTGCCACCATACACCTGCTTGGAGGATGAGGTCCTCATTCCATACCTCCTCGCCAACCATGTAACACTCTTCAGCCATGTGCCACAGTATGCATAGCAGTGGGATGCCCAGTGGGAGGAACTGCACAGGAAGAAAATGAGGTTGGCCACCACAATCGCACCTATCAACAGGTGCGCCTACACTGCACCGACATCATTAGGCAGGTGAAACAGTGTGCAAATGCAATCGCCATGGAGCAAGGTGCAACAGGTGGGGGGCCACTCACCCAGCCCCCACTCACATGTACCAAAGAGCTACTGACCAACCTGGGGACACCTGCAGAACTCCATCCACAAGCTTTAGCTGGTATTGTGAAGGTGAGTGTCTCACAACCACTGAGCCTGGAGTTGCCTGGTAAGGCACTACTGCACATATAACACAGTTATATTTCATATAGTTACATGTGTTACTGTACAATATGTAATATAACATCATATGCAAGGCATGTATGCACACATGCCACATACTATAGTTTGCTACTCTATATATGCACAGATGTGCATACTCCATAGTATAGTCTATTGTACTGGCTTATGTGCTAACATGCACATTGCACCCTGTAGCTATCACACAGGTGTGGATAATGATCTTACTGCTGTGACACTCCTATTTAGGTACCTCTGGCATTTCACAGTGAAAGCAGCCTGTTGCAGGTGAGATTGTTATTATTTATCAGGCTTGATAATGCACAGATCATATTAATTGCATGCTATCTGCCATGTGGCCATTTAACACACGTACACATAATGTATGGTGGCCCTGTTAATATATACAGGTCAGACCTGCAATGCATCACAGTGTTTACCCATGTGGAATAATTGAAGTCTATATGGAACACCTACACTAAACCTTACAAACTGTCATTGCCAGATGTGTGGACAGCTGTGAATACAATGGTGGAGGTGTGGTTCACTGTAGGGACATGTACTACAGATCAGCATTACACATGTGGGGAATACAAACAGTACTATACAGAGAGCATATGTGTGCACACACTCTAAATGTTTTGGAGCTGGAGTAGACCAGCCCACAGGATTCTTCCTTGTGGATTATACCTTTGCTATGAATGTCACACAATTTCATGTGCTATCTGACATGTCCATGACATTTAGTGGGCTGACTGCAACACTGCTTAACTATCCTGCAAAACATGCTATCTCACATCCCAAACATACCACCCTTTGTCTGCATAACCCTGTCCTCAGAGGAGCATATGACATCTATGGGTGTATGTCATATGGGATAACACTGACATATGAAATTGATGCCCATCACAACCATTGGACAAATTATGTTTACACATGTCCATGGAGGATGGCCAGAGACATGAAGCAACATACACAGTAGAAGTGATGTACATGTGTGTGCACCCTGTTGTACATTGGCTCGACACAATACAACTATGACCTTTGTTTAATGGTGATATTGCAGATGTGAAGCACTGAACATCATACAGGCCTGTGCACAGCTTGTGTAGGCATGACATCAAACCAACACATAACATGTATTGAATATCATGACTGTGTCATGACATGAAAGCATTCACCTATACAGTATCCAAATACATACATGTGTTGCACAACATACACATACAACCACATCAAGCCACAGATACAGTACATTCACCTTGCTGGTGTCAGACATCACTGTCATGCTTGCTCGTCATGTGTGTGAGCAACACAGATGGCATGTGGGACATGTAGTTCTGCTAAGTTAGCCATGTCTGGACATAGTTGCCAGGCATCAGCAATATGTTTGCAGATGTGCAGGGGTGTCATCTGTATACCCTTCAGTGACCTGTGTCACACATTCCACTTTAGGGTTTAGTGTGTATACACATTAATGACGTGGGTCACATTCCACATTAGATATGTATTGTATCTGAACACAGTCATGGCTATGAACTGTCTCTGTAACTCACACTGTATAGCAATAGTGAAGCCACATGATGCCCTGCAGTGGCTATGCATATCAGCTCAATGTGCAGTATGGCACTGTATATCTGTAGGGTGGACTGACAACATTGCATCAGCTGAAAGTCCATGTTAGTATAACATGTCCCTGCATTGGGACACCATTACCTCACTGTATATTTGAAAGGACACCATTGTGTTAAACATGTATGCATGTCATTCAACACGTCAGCAGAAGACATGTCATACTACATGTGATTGGTAAGGTCATATGCCACACATCAGGCTGGTGTACTCTTAACCAGTGCTGATCTGTGGCACCATTGCAAAGTAGGGACAGCCATGTCAAACATGTGTGTACAGCCACATACACATTGTCTGTAGACTCATTTCAGGGGTAAGCAGAATAATGTTGAACAGACATGCACTGCTTTGGAGGGGATATGCAAGCTAGGTCTCAGGCAAACAGAGTATTCACTCAACATGCCCTTCTGCTCATGTCCTCCTCACACATAGGGGCAGTGGCCAACACAAAGCATCAGTGGCAGATGTACATAGGTTATCACATTCATGTTGCATGCCATTGGGTGCCATAGCATGTGTCTCTGTGTCTGTCTGTGTCTGTCTGTGTCCGTGTGTGTGTGTGTGTGTGTGTGTGTGTGTGTGTGTGTGTGTGTGTGTGTGTACTGTGCGGTATAACTTGTAATGTACACCCACACGTGCCAGTACTGTGAATCAAAAACCTGCCTATCTCATGATAGGTATTACAGAGTGACAGCACTATTGCACGCACTTCAAAGCATACTGACTCTTTCATTTGCTAACTGTGCTGATATATGCACAATATATGCACAGGAGGGGTGTTACTGTTCTAGGTGTCAAGAGGTTTGCCTTCAGTGTCACCCTTACTGCATTCTATGTTGTGTGTCTTCCCCTTTAATTAACAAAACCATAGCTTAGTAGTTACACAGGTTATTGTAGGAATGGTTGTAACACACCTGTGAGCAGTCCTCAGTAATCATTCATCTGCAAAGTAGCCCCACCACTTAGTAGTTATGTCCAAACATCTGTCCATACCTAAAGTACAACTTACTGTACTTTGAGCATATCACCATATACAGTTGGCAATGCTGAGGCTGTATTGCAACTGCATGATGTACTCAGACAGCAGTCACCTTCAAACATCAGACACTGCACATGCATGGAATCTAAACACACATCAATACATGTACACATATGCAGTCTCCATCAGTAAGTGGACTAACAGGTCAAGAGGATACATTTTACACCTTCCCCACACCATATGTGAAACCTAGCTGAGCATTACACCATAATGGATGTTGTATTCATGTACTGGTAGGACACACAACCACCTTCACTGAGAAGCCAAGTGTACATTTATGCCAACAGCACATCAGCAAGAGACACACACAGCAAAATCCCATGTCATGATCCCACAAACTGTTAGTTGACAGTTCCACTGTGAAGCCAGGGCACTGTAATGGTCAACAGTGAGCACATAATTTTTGCCACACACACATCATATTTGCCACACACACCTCATGATTACTGTAAGAGTGCCAGCAATGTGCTCTGTTTGAGCTAGACATTACACTTAATCAAGGATGTGCGAGGTCTGTGGCTTGTAAACATCTCACCCCAGCATGTTCTGGCTATTGTGGTAATGGGATTAATGTCCAGACAGCAGACAGCATGCATGGCTTGCAATTGTTGACATGGGGTATATGTAGTAGCTGTGGGAACACATGGCTGTACATGTCATAGACATATCACCTGTAACTACTCAGGAACATGCAGAGCATAGCTGTATGTCCCTGAGTCTGTCAATACAGGCTATGTGTGTAGGTCCTATGATCCTGTTATGTGGGTATGTTTGTAGGCATTGCATTTGGTGGACATGTCTAATGACATGCATGCCACATGGGTTGTTGTATGATATGATAGGTGTCATGGGTGACCAGTAGAGAGGGAATATTACCTCTTTCAACATCGATATCAAACCTTATGTACTGTTAGCATTCAGCAGCCATGGACTTATCTTCCATGTACATGTGTGTAATGAATGTAACCACCTGTATGTACAAAGGACAACAACAGCAATGGTATTCTCATTTATGTTTTATGAGTGTGGGATGTACATATCCAGGGCAGGTACATCTAGGTCATATCCAACCATGAAGGTGTTGTTTACTGGTGTACAGCAACAGTCAACTGTGTTAATGCTGACAACATGCGAGGGACCATGGTATGCGTACAACTGAACTGGTTACAAACAGTGGTATTGTTGCATTGCATAACACATTATGCAACTGTGTCAATACATGGGTACTTTGCACAGTTGATGTAGGGCTAAGTACAGTCCACCAGTTGAAGGTTATTTGGTGTTCTACAATACTATTTCATACCACATGTATGGATGTGTGTTGGTAGTCTGAGGACATGGTGGTGGATGTATATGAGGATACTACATAGAATGCAGCTTTTGCCACTGTCACCTGTACCTGACACATCTGTGATGAATTATGTCAGAGTAGTGGTCTTTACTTATGAGTAGCCTTTATGAATATGTGGACACCACCAACTGGAGTGGTCCATACCAGTGTCATGGCCCACATGTCTGGATCTGAGTTATATGGTGGTAGTGCTATTGTGCACTACTGAGCGTTCAGCCCAGTGTTGCTCACTGCACATATGTCAGTATTCCCTATTGTAGCATCTACATTGAGCAAATGGATTACAAAAGCCACACATCTAGCACTGGTTAGCATAAGCATCCAATGCAGTTGACTTGTAGGTGTCAGGGTGTTACTTCTGTGTATAGGACTTGTGCCTTGGAATGCCACTATATGGGTAAATGCAACCTAGGTATTATCCACACTCCCTTGAATCATGGATGCATGTGCTCTGTGACAAAGGCATGTCTTCTTTCAGTCATGACATCCCAGAATGACAGACACTGGACAGCATCATAATTACAGCAGGACATTGGCTCATTGTTTTGGTCAAGCAATTGCCACTTATACCATGGCATCATTGCAAGTGGCAGTATTGTGCTTGGTATCAAATGCTACATCTAAGGTGACGGACAGCAGCAGATGTTGTGTAGATGACCAATGTTAGATATGCTTAGTGGAGTGGTCCTGATAATAATGATAACTACTAACACAGCCAGGAGAGGTCATCCTGACACCTGCACCTCAGTACCATTAGACAATGGGGTTCACATATTATGATTGCACATGCCACTGTTCAAAGTATAATGCCACTGTCCACAACCTGATATCAATGTATGCCTTTCAGGGCAGCAATGTGTGTGACACATGCTGTAGTTAGCATCCAGCTGTATGTCCCAGTTAACCTATTGTTTGTCACTTCCACACATGCATGATTGTGTATACTTCACATATATATGGCAGTACTTCATGTATATGTATGCATGTGTATCACACAGCTCAGATGCAGATGCGTCATTTACGGGCCACATACAGGTATCTGGTAGTAAACCTGTATGATGTGCATATATACTGACAGTTAAGATGTACATAGCTGTAAACCTGTGTGTTTACAATAGGAGTCCATTACAATGCGTTCTGTACATCTAAGTGTATGAACATGCACACTGTGGCCTTCTGTGGTTAGAATCAGAGTGCATCACAAACAGCCCTGTGCTACTAAGTGTATGAGCGTACCCACTGCCACCTTGTGTAATTTGAGTCACTGTATCCAAACAAGTCCTTTGTTTCTAAGTGTATGAGCATGCCTAGTATAACCTTGTATAGTTGTAGTCATAGTGCATCCCAAATGGCCTGGTGCTACTAAGGGTATGAGCATGCCCACTGTGACCTTGTGTAATTGGAGTCAATCCATCCAAACAAGTCCTGGGATTCTATGTGTATGAGCATGACCACTGTAACTCTATAGTGATAGTAGTTGTCCATTCCACAGATGGACATACTCCAGTTCAGGGCTTGTTGTGCTACAATTATACCTCTCCGGCCTACCTAAGTCTTACCTGCAGATGATGTGTTGTTTGTGTATACAGATTGTAATGGACTCCTACTTTAAACATACAGGTTTACAGCTATGTACATCTTAATTATCAGTATCCCTGTTGATGTCCTCAATCTTAGAAGGGCATTCTGACTGCTTTGAAATGTGTAATCTCTGTGTCGCATCTCGTAACCATGTAGTACTATAATAGTGATCTGTAGATAGGCGAGGAGGTCTTATCCCACCATTGGAAACTGTGTGTTTGTCAGCAAATGGCTGAGTGTGGTTGTGTGTGTGTATATGTGTCTGCATTCTGTCATGACAGTGGATTTTACCGCTTTCCGAAGAGAAACCACCCTTTTCGCTGTCGTTTATCCTTGTCATTTGCTAAACCACACTTTTCTCCCCTCCCCACTGCAAGTAATCAGTCCTGTGATGTCACCCAGCTCAGAAGCAGAATCAGAGTAAGTGTAATTGTATGGGTTCTGTGGCACATACCCCAACTGCGTATCACTCTACTAGTTACCTTTACATAGGCAAGACTTGCAAGCACAATACTGGCAAGTGTGTGTGTTTGTGTGTGTGGCTACCCTGTAGTCAGGCATACACGTGTTATGTCTTTTAACATGCTGCATGCCATGGTAGTCATCTGTGGTGAGTGGAGCCTACAAAGTATTACATAGTTAGGAATAGAAAAGAATAGACAGTGAAGAACAACTACTGTTGGGTATGTTATTTTCCTGTGCCACTGTTGAGCAGTGACACAGATAAGGTCCCCAGGGTGTATTTCCATACCCATCATTCCCCCACCCAAACCCACAATCCCCAGGGTACATTTCCTTAGCCATATTTCCCCACCCCAAACTCCACATGCACAACAACCATCCCTTCTCTGGTGAACTGATTAAGATTTAAATGTTATAAAACAAAAGTTGCCTCTGTTTTGTGTACATGTCAATTCCTTTGGAACCCTTCTCTGCTACAAAGGGTGTTCAGACATGTTTATATATATGGCTATAGCTGTGTCTGTGTATATGCACACACACACACACACACACACACATATATATATATATATATATATATATATATATATACATATATATATATATATATATATATATATATATATATATATATATATATATATATGTGTGTGTGTGTGTGTGTGTGTGTGTACACATCCCGTAAGTGCATATATGTATTTAGTTATAACAGTTGTACATATGTATACTTGTCTATGTTGTTTCACAGAGTACATTACATTCAAGGGTACCGTACATATGTACACAAAGTGACTGTACTATTTGTTTTCAGTACTGTGGAATACATATAGTAAAATGTGTATTATAAAAACCATGAAACATATATACAACCCAGATGGCTTGGTGGTAAGTCCAGTTACCTTGGTGTGCATGGTCTAGGGTTCAGCAGTTGTTGATAATGTCATTTAGGACTGAATAAGACAATTTTTGGTGGGTGTAAATGTGTTTTTGTGACATTAAGTAGCAGGTACACACAGGTAAAAGACATACAACTCACAGTACACTTGAAATGCCCTTCTTTGGCAATCCTGTTGATGTCACCCACCTAGACATACACCTCTGGGAGTGCAGTAACCCAGTAATTTCTGTATTGCATCCTGTAACTGCATAATGCTGTAGTGTGATAAACTAGTTTGGTAGGTGTTCTAATCTCAGGCTTCCCAACCATGTCTGTGTGTGTTTGTCTGCCTGAGAAGGGAACAACGATTTTTAGAGTATGCACACTCCTTACCATTCACATACTCAACTTTGGCAAGGGTGCTGATGTCACCCACCTAGAAATACACCTCTGAGAGTACCGTAACCCAATAAATTCTGTATCGTGTCCTATAACTGTGTAATGTTGTAGTATGATAAACTAGTTTAGTATGTGTTCTAATCCCAGATTTGTCAACTGTGTGTGTCTGTCTGCTTGAAAAGAAAACAATGCTTTTTAGAGTATGCACACACCTTACAATTCTCATACTCAACTTTGGCAGAGGTGCTGATGTCACCCACCTAGAAATACACCTCTGGAACTGCCATAACCCAGTAATTTCTGTAGCGCGTCCTGTAGCTGCGTAATTCTGTAGTATGATAGACAAGTTTGGTAGGTGTTCTAATTAGATTTGCCAACTGTGTGTGTGTGTGTGTGTGTGTGTGTGTGTGTGTGTGTGTGTGTGTGTGTGTGTGTGTCTGTTTGCCTGAGAATGGAACAATGCTTTTTAGAGTATGCACATACCTTACAATTCACATACTCATCTTTGGCAAGGGTGCTGATTTCACCCACCTAGAAATACAGCTCTGGGAGTGCCATAACCCAGTAATTTCTGTAGCGCATCCTGTAACTGAGTAATGCTGTAGTATGATAAATTAGTTTGGTAAGTGCTCTAATCCCAGCCTTGCCAACTGTGTGTGTGTCTGTCTGCCTGAGTAGGGAACAATGTTTTTTATAGTATGCACACTCCTTACAATTCACATACTTAACTTTGGCAAGGGTGCTGATGTCACGCACCAAGAAATACACCTCTGGGACGCCTGTAATGCAGTCATTTCTGTAGTGTGCTCTGTAACTGCGTAATGCTGTAGTGTGATAAACTAGTTTGGTATGTGTTCTAGTCCCAGCCTTGCCAACTGTGTGTGTCTGGCTGCCTAAGAAAGGAACAATGATTTTTAGAGTATGCACACTCCTTACAATTCACATACTCAACTTTGGCAAGGGTGCTGATGTCACCCACCTAGAAATACACCTCTGGGACTGCTGTAACCCAGTAATTTCTGTAGTGCATCAGGTAACTGCGTACTGATGGAATGTGATTTAGAACTGTGGTAGGGTTCCATCCACAGCCATGGCAGTTATGTGTTTTCTGTGTGTTTCAATGTCTGTGTAGGGAGCAATGCATTATAGCCTACTCACTTACAGGACATTTACAATGCTCTATGTTGGTGATCCTGCTGATGACATTCCTTGTCAAATACACCTCTGGGGAACAAATTCCCTAGTAATCCTCATGATGCGTCCTATAATATCTCCATGCAGTAGTGAGATATAGGTTTTGGTCATGGGTTCTAACTCACAGTTGTGGATGTGTTGTGTGTTTCTCATTGTCTGTTTTGTGAGCAATGCATTTTGGGCTACTCACTTGCAGGAAATTCGAATTGCCCTACTTTGGTAACCCTGCTGATGTTATTCCTTGTGAAATACACCTTTGGGGTTAAGGTAGCCCAATAATTTATGTAGCGCATGCTATAACTGCGTAATGCTGTAGGGTGATAAACTAGTTAGGTAGGAGTTCTATTTCAATACGTGGCAAGTGTGTGTTTGTTTAACAGTCAGAGCCTGTGTGGAGGTGGCTGGGAGTGTCTTACCACTGGATATGTTGATGAGTGTTTTTTGTAGTTTTCCTATATGGTGGCCATGTTATATGTCACAATGTCCACCTCAAGAGGATTACAGATTTCAATCAGCCAAGAGACTGTGTTGGTAAGCCATACCCCTACATCTGGAAAAAGGCCTGGTGAACAAAGTAAGCACCCCTACTATTACCCAGAATGCGGTCTGAACCCATGTGTCATACACAAACACACTTGACTAGAAAATCCCGCTATGTTGCTACTACATTGCACATTGTTGACAGATAGTAGGCATGGTGTGAATGCAGTGGGATACAGAGGGCATGGCACCCTGTCCACCAGTACAATAGGCACATAATTGTGGACAATGCACCTTCGCTATGTTCCCCATTGGATGCCTGAAACATATGTGGTGCCATCAAGTGTGATCCACAAAGGACATGCAATGCCTTACACACATGCCCTGTATGGCTAGATCCCACTGACACCAGGGAATACCTGTATCATACTATCAATGCAGGTGCAGGGTCAACCTGCTGTCTATTAGCAGGTCCTGTCACACCAGGCCAGGACTGGCACATCTGATGATAGTCTGTGTACAAATGTGCCAGGCAAACCAGGTACACTTAAACATGTCACTGTACATTAATGTGGGATGTGCACATCCCAGACAATGTCCATGTCAATGACTATCAAACACATACATGGCATGCATTGCAAAGCAATGACCACACACAATGTTAACCAGGATGACAGCACAGTTAATACAATACCCATCTGTGTGGGACATTGCAGACACTACACCCCTGAACCACACTGCAGACCATTGTCAGGTGGCCTGATATCAAGTATTACCCCTTAACCACCCTTGTACATCCATCTCACACAGCCAACCACTACACACCCATGAAACAATGCACACATGCATGTCAGTACTGGCACCTTGTGTCTGCGTGTGGGGTATGATGTTCCCAACCACAGTCACACCCTGTATAACTCCCATTGGCATACTGTCTGATGTCAGAGATGTTCACATGCCCTAGCCCATAGAATCTCAGGATAACCCCTGTGGTGCATGTAATACTTGTGCATTACTGTAGTGTGGCAAACTAAGTAGTTAAGATGTGTATTTGTGAGCCTGCCAAAGTGTGCCAATGTGTCTGAGTCCCTTAGAGAGTGTGGTTGTGTTGACAATGACATCTGTTCATGTTTACAGCCATGTGTGCTACACCTAATGTTTGTCTACTATATCTCTGTTGCAGATGTCGCTCATCAGCACACATATATGTTCTTACAGCACACCAGCATGTCAACTATGTGGCACATGAAGTAACTGCATGCATTTGAAATAGTAATGGCTCATCAGTCAGGGGTTTAAACCCCTGTACTGGTAGATGTGTGACAGACAATGCTTAGGTTTTAGTCTCCCAGCCCTTCTCTGATGTACTTTGCCTCTGTCTGTCCCTCACACACACTCTCTGCTGGATATCGAAATGTACATCTGCACAGCAGCAGCTTGTGTTTTGTAAGTGATGGTCATGATCAGGTGATGGCCTCTGCTGCTATTGCAGTCCTCCTCTAGCTGATTGCTTGTGGAACAGCTGGGGTGACATTCCCATAGCCAATTGCATGGAAACACAGTGCAATATCTAGGACCATCATGTTGAGGTTTTTCCATGACAGTCACTGTGAGTGGAACCTGGATCTGGTGTTTGGTAAACAGCATCACAGATGAAATCTGGATATTCCTCAAATGACATACACAGTGGAAAATAGCCTAAAGATGGGAGGGTGATGTGCCAGACATGACTACAGCATGTAAGTGTAGCTATGCTTCATTCAGACTACTGCCAATTTAACAAGTTGTATGTGGTAATGGCTAGTCTGCATGTTTTAATAACTGACAAGACAGTGCTCTGTTTGTGATGAAACCCCCATTTTTAGGGTCATCTGTGGACTGGTCAGTGTGCGGATCCATTTGTTTCTTGTGTTACTCACAGAACACACATATGTGAACTGCAGAAGCATAGTGTGAGGACTTCAGTCAGTACATGGTGACAGTGATGAGCGTTACTGCCATCACATCTCTGATTGGACATACGTCACATGAAACAGTGGTATGACAGTCACTGTCTGAGGTTATCACAGTGGCATGCCAATAGTGGGCCACTGTTCATAGCTGCAGTCACAAGTCATCTACGCTTTGGACAGATGTCATGCAGTATATATGCATGTGTTGTGCTCCCTCTGCAAATGTATGACATCTGTTGTCTTGGGTTGATGGTAATATCTATGCATGCTGTTATAAGTAATTCTGAATGATGTTGACTATTACTTAGCCTTATCTGTGTTAAAATTGCAACACCATAGGCTGTATGGGATTGGAGGTCCAGGCAAAACCACCTATCCCACTTCAGCTGTCCATGGCTCCGGGCACCAGCACATCTGGGGCCCAGTCTTGGACCACCACCTCTGTTGGCTCTGCACCTCCTTCTGTTGGAACCGCCACTGAGGATAGGGCCTGCCATCCCTGGAAGCAGGTCCAGACAGGAACTGGTCAGGCATCGTTCAGTCCAGGCCGTAGTGTGTATGGGGCTCAATAAGGGGTTTTGAGGCCAGCTATGCCAGCTCAAGGGCAGAGTGTCACATTTAGAGGGTGAGCCTGCCCCTCCTAGACAGCCCCCAACCCAGCCACCTTTGCGGCTGTGATTGTGCAGTGGTGGCTGCCCCTGGGTGGGGACACCCATTCTACTATTTCCATTTGGGGACTCATGGGCTTGTGACTGCCAAACACCACTCCCCATCCAAGGTGTATCCCCCCACATGTGTCATATACTGCCCCTGTATGCTGTCTTTTCTGTCATCCTACCCAACCTATCCTCCACGAGCATACCTACTCTCCTTCCCCAACATCCCACTCTCACCTTACGAAAATGGAAATAAAAGGCCAGTCTGTTCCCAGAACAACTTTTGCCCCATACATAGCTGTCCATTTCACACACGTGTCCACTGGACACATGTAACTTTTGTAACTTGCATCACAACATACTACTGTTGTCCTCACCTTTCTCTCAGGCACACAATCCTGGTATGCACATGACTCGTAAAGGTTCCAGGTACATATGATGCAGACGACCCCATTGTACACATGACACTACCGGTCCCTCTATGGTACCCCATTTAACTTTTTAATGATGATGATGTTGCACACCGCACCTTGCAGGAGCACTGTTCTCACATGATGAATGGACAGGACCTGTTTTGTTACTGTAAATGAAATGCTCAAATAATGTATTTAATATTTGCATGTATTAATGACACATGTCTGTCTGAGGGAGTCTTGATATCACATAGGACAACACCCCTACATAATACAGGAGTTGCTGGTATTTCCCTTTTCGTTATTTTTTACTGCTTTGTTGTCACATGGTATGTTTTTGATATATCTATATATATCTATATGTATGTATGTATGTATGTATATATATCTGGACATAAACACACACACATAATCTACATAATGGAATACATTTCCTATACTGTTGAATGACTGTGCTGGATGCTATGTTTGTGATAACATCCAATGTTGGCATATTCGCCATGGCTTAGTGGTAAATCACATTGGCTGTGAGGTGCAGGTCCTGGTTTCGAGTCTTGCAGAGGCCATTTATTTTGTTGCTGGGCAGAACAATGGCCATTGGATATGGAGTGATTAAGGCACTTTTAAGCAGTTGTGAGCAGGTGTGTGCAAGTTTGTGCGATGGTAAGCAGTGGTTAATTTTGGTTACAGTTCCTTACATACAGTTACCTTCTTGATTGCTTAACCTGTGTAGGCAGTGCTTACCCCTGCTCAAACAGGCTGAGACCCGCTCACTACTCCTTAAAAGTGCTTACTCCCGCTTACCTCTGCACTAATTTCTTTAAAAGAAAAGAAAAAAGGGGTGATAGGAAAGTGGTGAAAAAGGAGCACAAAGAGGGAAGACAGTAGGCAATAGAGCTAGGGATGTACATGAAGGGTGTAGGGAAGGTCCATAGCTGTCCATTTCTTCTACAGCAACGGCTGTGCATATGCAATAAGTTTGGTGGTATATTTGGATGCTCACAACCCTGAGGGAGGGGTCAGAACAACAATAGTATGTTGTGATGCCAATTAGAAATATTTACATGTGTCCAGTGGACACGTGCAAAATGGACAGCTATGTATGGGGCGTGCTTTTTTTGCGAGAACAGATTGCCCTTATTTTCTTTTACTTTTAGGTGAGAGTGGGATGTTGGGGGAAGGAGAGTAGGTATGATCAGGGAGGATAGGTTGGGTAGGATGACAGACAAGACAAACAAGACACATACAGGGGCAGTATATGACACGTTGGGTGGAAACACCTTGGGACAGGGAGGGGTGTTTGGAAGTCACAAGCCCATGAGCCCACAAATGGATACAGTGGGACTGAGGTCCCCACCCATGGGCAGTCACCACTGCACCTTCACAGCCCAGAAGGTGGCTGTGCTGGGAACTGTGTAGGAGGGGAAGGCTCACCCTCTAGTTGTGGCACTCAGCCCTCAAGCTGGCATAAGCGGTCTTGAATCTCCCAGTTGAGCTCCCAACGCACCATGGCCCGGACAGTACCATGGGTGACAGGTTCCTGTCTGCTCCCACTCCCGAGGGGCAAGCCCCATCCCCTGCAGCAGTTCCACCTGAAGGTGGTGCAGGGACAGCAGACGAGGAGGTCCCAGACTGGGCCCCAGATGTGCTGGTGCCCGGTGTCATGGCCAGCTGAGGTGGGATAGGTGCGTCCGCTGGGACTGGTCTTCCCATATGAGCTATGTTGTAGCATGTTTAAGGCAGATATGGGTTAGTAATAGTCATCAGCATTCACAATTAGTTATAACAGCATACATAGGTATTCCCATTACCCAGAGCACCAGATATAAAATAGTTGCAGAGCAGGCAGAATACATGTATATATGGATAAACAGTGGCCATTACAACAGGCAGGTTTCATTGATGGCAACAGGACACCAATATGGGGTAATTTTAACATGGCAGATGCATAGAAACAGATGTGAATATTTATAAACCAATAGGACATATGTCCCAACAAAAGTTAGGAGTGTAGATATACCAAATGAGTTGTCTAAATCTGTTATGTTTGCACATATGGTAGGGGTGAGAGAGAGAGTTCATTTAACAACTAATAAATCCTTGTAGTTTACACAACATTCATAGTCACTGCAGTGGTCTGTCCCTTACATGTATTATTACACTACCCAATGGGGTTATATTGTATAATGGTATGTTTGTAGATTAGTATGTACAGGACCTGTGTCTTACGTACAGGCTTGACAAGATGCAGGTGTTAATGCAACATGTTTTGAGACTGCTGTCATACACTTTGGATGAGATGCTGGGATGACAGGTATGTTTGCATGTACATTATCTGACTATGTACAGGTCTGACTATCAGTTATGTGTCATTAACAGCTGCCTACATTTCTTGGATCATCACACTAATCTGTCAGGGGAACAGGGCAAAAGGCAGGTGATGTGGGCTATTTATCAGGACACACTGGGCAGATTGGAACAGTTGAGGGGTATGAATATGCATACCACTTTCTATTTGAGCATTCTAGCAAACTCTGTACAGTCGTTAAGTGTATATATGCATACAGCTTTCTCTCTGAACATTCTAACTAACTGTATGCAGTTGTGTGGAATGATTATGCATACAACTTACTGGCGCTCCTCGGATCCAAAGCCCTGCTGTGTGTGACAAAAGCATTACAGTTAAGATCACTGTACACTATGCTCTCAGGCAATTGTTGTGGGGCTTTGCAATGTATTTAGTCTAATATGCCTGACCTGTTTGCACTTCCAACATTGTTATACAGCACGTCATACACATTTTATTTGCATACCACAGTGTGGTTAACACTGCTCACTACAACAGTTTCATTTAGTAACTGCAACAGTAAAACAACATATGACTGCAGAGTAAACAGAAGCAATGCAGGGGTTACACCTTTATTTGCAGCATATTACACAATTCTGTATACTGGTACAACACTTTCTGAGGCTCTTACATTTATTTATGACAGTACATGCAGGCGATTTACTAAGCTGCCGTGCGACACATCGTTTGCAGCCTAGCATCATAGGCTAGCTGATATGCAGCACGCTCATCTGCAGCTGTCAGAGATGTACAGTGATATTTAGCCATACCTATCCATAGTATACACAAGATAGGCAATTATTAACTACGTAGTGGAAGGAGTATTTACTCAGTTCTTGGGCATTCTGCATCTGTTTGCTTCCTGGATCCACTATTCCAGGACAACCCCCCTCCGCTGTTTCAGGTCTGCATGGTGGTGCCTGACCTGCTCACCAGTCTGGGGGATACCTGTGGCACTAGTGAGGTCACGGGCGAGACTGTCCCAGGCCTCCGTTTTGTACTGCAAGCCCTGGTACTGGCCCTGCAGTAGTCTCCTGTCATGGTGCTTTACCAGGAGCCATATCATGAATTTGGACTCCTGGATGCCCCAGCGCTGCGCTCTAAAGTGTGTGCCTTCTCCCACTCCAGCCATTCTGCCTGCAGGGGGATGCTACAGCCAGTTATGAGCCTTATTCCCGCCTCTTTGGTTTTAGTAGGGCCGGATTCCCGTACTTTTCTGTAATTGGCCAGTTTTGAAAAGGCTAAACTATGTCTTATTCATTACAGGTCATATATGTGTCTGATATCCATGATTCATGTGTACATATACTGTATGGGGTCCTGGGGACTTCATAACTTTATTACAGTGACACCTCAACTCTATGTTTACTACAGTACTCCAATTCACATATTTATGGTCTGTGGCGGGTTATAGAACATTACACTGTACATAGATTCAGTTCACATGTTTGTTTGATTTCCCTGTGGTGAAGATTAGTTTGCTGATACCTCCTTTATATGTATTGCTATCATGGTGTAGTGGTTAATTACTGTGACTGTGATGTACAGGGTTCTGGTTCTAGCCTTGCAGAGGCTGTTTATTTTGTTGCTAGCCAGAACACAAGCTGTTGGGTACAGAGTGATTAAGGCACTTTAAAGCAGTTGTGAGCGGGTGTGCGTGGGTTTGCATGGAGCTAAGCAATGCTAACCTTCGGTTACAGTTTCTTACACTCAGTTAGCCTCTACATTACTTCACCAGTGTAATACTCACATACCAGTGGTCAAACAGGCTTACATCGGCTTGCTCCCACACTTGCAAATGCACTGCATTTGGTATTTGCATCAGACACTCACACCCCTAGGTGGGGGTGAGAACTACAATAATACCTTGTGATGCCTATTACATCAGCTTACTGTATGCCTACAGTTGGGTGTTCGTAGGTGTTGTGTAGTGGGTTATGCAACAACAGATATGGCCATACCGTACTTAGCCATTGAAACTGGACTGTGCTGCGGTGGGACCCATATCGGGAATGGCTGCCCATTAGGTGTAAGCATGCCAGTCGACTGTACAGAATCCATGGCCTGTCCAGAGTTTGCTTCATGCTATTGGTGTGTTCCTCTTACAATCTGCACCTGTCTGGCAAATACCTGGGAAATGACACCATTAAATAGAGAGAAGTAATTGGGTTTAGCACCCCACATCCTTCGGCCGAGTCATGCTAATGCATACCTGTTATTCTATCAGCTTTCTAAGGTTGTAAGTGGAATATGTGCTTTCTGTCCCTATTTGTTCCCCCAATGGTTTATGTTCTGTCCAGTGGTTTTGCTCTTAGGGGTTGAGAGGGATGGGCATAAGCTCTGCCCATTTTGGAATATTACTTACATCCCCGGGGCGGTCCTAATACAACTGCACCAGCCAACACCTGCACGCCTAGGCCCATAATTGCAAACCCATATTTCCCCCACCTGCCCCTCCTCTACAGCACTCATCCTTACAGTGGGTGTGGGTGGGGTCTAACCACACCACTACACACTGCCCACTCTCCACATGTCAGGACCCATGTCGTATGTTGTGTTGACCCATGGGTTATCAGGCTTGCACAACCTACTGGTCCGTGTACGTATACAGCCTGGTTGGATGAATCATTACAGGGGCTGACTCCAATGATAATTAATTTTTGGGGTGTCCCACAAAGGACATTGATATCTTTGTTTCAAGATTAGACCTGGCAGGTCTCTCCCACTGGTAGTATCCTGCCTGTGGTCTGGGAAGCAGTGGTGTGTTTACTTGTATCATATGTTTGTATGTTTCACCTGTCTTGGTGGTGGTGGTTGATGGTACGTGTTACACGTTTGTTGATTGGACCCCTCACCCCCATTTGCACGGCCTAAGAACATATGTAATTCGTAACCGCTGTATCATATCCTAGCTATTTACATGTGTATATTTACACACACACACACACACACACACACACACACACACATATATATATATATATATATATATATATATATATATATATATATATATATATATACATTACTGCATACAGATATATCTGTATATGTATGCATACATGTATATATTTATATATTGCTGTCTATGTATATCTAACAACATATGGGTGTATGGGTGTCTGCATATGTATATATCTATATGTTGGTATGTATATGTATCCCGTCTCTGTATGTATACATTTGTACTATGGAGAGGGAGAAGTATATCTCCATGTAGCTATGGGTATATATACACACACATTCCTCTACATATTTACATCTACATCTGGTTATTCCGTTCTTTGCCATGTAGATTAGACTTTGCTGCAGTGGGACTTGTAGTGGGTGTGGCTGCACGTTGGGTGATGCCTCTGCCCAATTAACACTGTTGCTCACATCCCTGGAGCTGTCCATATAGACCCACATGAGCCAACACCTGCACACCTAGACCCATAAATAGCTACAAATAGTTCCCCCACCCGCACCTCCTCTACAGCACCCAGCCTTCCTCTGGGTGCAGGTCGGGTCTGAACACACCACTACACGCTGCCCACTCTCCACTTCACGGGACCCATGTCGCACGTTGTCTCAACCAATGGGTCATCAGGTTTTCCCACCCTTGTATTCCGGGTATGTACCCACCCCAGCCAGAATGGTCGTTGTATCACCTTCCTTTGGTTATATGTCAATTTTTGGGGTGTCCCGCAAGGAATGCTCCTGTCTGTGTTACAAGATTAGATTTCACGGGTGCACTCTGTACCCCCCCCCCCGGTTCTCTCCTGCCTGTGGTCTGGGGAACAGTGGACTATTTACATTGTTTAAGGGTTTGTGTGTATGCTTCCTCTGCCCGGCTTGGGGGGGGAGGTCATGCTACATATTATATGTTTCTTTCTTGGGCCTGTCACTTCCATTGGCATAGCCTTGTGAACATATGTCATTCTTGTGTGCTGTTTCCTATCATAGCTGTATATCTGTGTATATCTAGGCACACACCTATACATACATATATATATATATATATATATATGTGTGTATCTGTAACTTCCAGTTACAGTTTCTTACACTCAGTTAGCTTCTACTTTGCTTAATCTGTGTAGGCAATGCATACCCCCGTGCAAACGCACTTAAACACACTTACCGGTGCTTATATATGCTTACTACTGCTTATTTATACTTAAACCACTACACTATTGCTGTGCTGCTTCATTTGCATATATACCCATATATCCATGGATCCTAGTTCCACAAACACCCACCCCAACACTTTACTAACACAGCAGTCATCCATTCTCCAGTTGGATACACGGTGTATCCACACCACTACACACTGGCCACTCCCTACTCCTGTAGACCAATCTCATGGGTTGACTCATTCCACGTATCCTGAGACATGCCAAACTTTTAGTCCACAAACAGTGGTGAAATGAGTGACCAAAAGGACACTATTCACAATTTTTGGGATGTCTCACCTGGAACACACATGTCTCTATTTCAGGATTAGACTCTATACTTCATTACATCATTACTCCCGTTAACAAGACACTACAATAAATTAATAACTATGACTATGTGGTAACGCACACGTTACACATGAAAGCTAGTAATGTACGAGTTTGGCGATATTATATTACAAATAGGACCGGTTTTGTGACTGGTGTTGCCGTAGCAGGCAGATCACAGGAATGATTCCATTATTTCATAGTGAGAAAGTCCTCACAGTTTATTTTTTAATAACAGCACTGACTTCAGACAAAGTACACACTTCTGCATTTTTGCAGTTTTGTCCCTTCCCTCTTATGCACAACCTATTATTCTATCTACTGTTGAGGTTTATAGGGGCACTTTCATGTTATTTATGTCTGCAAAAGGGATGCATGTGTTACAGGGAATGTACTTCTACATATACATGTATGCATGTGTGTATGCATATATACGTACAACAAACTCGCTGACCTCCATGAGGTGGTCCAATTAGAACCAGGCCATCCAACCCTGACACACCTGGATCCATAATTTCATACCCATGGCTTCTTCACCCCACCCAAGTTCGACATACATGCAAACCATTCATTTTCCGGTTGCTTTCACAGCCATGACACAGCTCCACACATTGTCTCTCCCCAGCATTAGGGACCCTACACATATGTTGTCCCAACCCATATATCATCAGGCTCTCCCACAATTTGGTCCTTGACTATACCTGCTCTTGCTTGTGTAATGGTGAGAAGTCCACTATACCTAGCAGTTTGTGGGTAGTCCCATAAGGGACTACCCTGTGATTGTTTGTAAAGTAGACTTAGCAGATCATCAGTGTTACTCCCACTGGTAGTATCCTGCCTGTGGTGTGAGTAGCAGTGCTCTGCTCACCCCTGCCCAGCTTGGTATGACATACACAGACAGCACTAAATACTGGGGTTGCTGTTGATTCCCTTCTTATTCTTTTTGTATGCTTTATTGTCATGGTGTTCATTCTTCATATATATATATATATATATATATATATATATATATATATATATATATATATATATATATATATATATATATATATATATATACATATATA
Organism: Protopterus annectens; assembly: GCF_019279795.1. Classification (NCBI taxonomy): domain Eukaryota; kingdom Metazoa; phylum Chordata; order Ceratodontiformes; family Protopteridae; genus Protopterus; species Protopterus annectens. The sequence goes on from NC_056728.1 coordinate 1,503,031,464, forward strand.
TATATATATATATATATATATATATATATATATATATATATATATGTATAATATATCTGTACATACACATGCACATACATCTACATAATTATATACATTTCCTATGTTGTTGCATGACTGTGCTGGATGATATGTTTGTGATAACATCAGATTTATGTATATCTGCCATGGCTTAGTGGTAAATCACATTGGCTGTGGTGTGCAGGGTCCTGGGTTTGCCTTTGCAAAGGCCATTTATTTTGTTGCTGCCAGAACAAGGGCCATTGGATGCAGAGTGATTAAAGCACTTTTAAGCAGTTGTGAGAGGGTGAGTGAATGTTTGCGCGATTGTAGGCCGTGCTATCTTCCAATTACACTTTGTTAAATTTGATTAGCTTCTACTATGCTTAATGTGTGTGGGTACTGCTTACACCCATGCAAACGCACTTAGGATTGCTTACTAGTACTTATATATGTTTACTACTACTTATTTGCGCTTACACCTGCTTACTGGTGCCTTATTCATTATGACAATACTACTTTGATTGAATGACATTAGTTAAACATTTCATGCAGCACTCCAGTTCACATTTACATGTTATTATGTAGGTTATAATAGCAAAAGGATGTATAAATATGTTCATATACACATTCCACATGGAAAATGATATGTGCTATACTGGGATTTGAATCGTGCATGCCTGTTCGTTAGGCGGATGCTCTAACCACTACACTACTGACGTTAACATTGATTCCGCACGTTCTTTTCTATTTGGATGATTTTGATGTGTAAGCTATGATAAGAATGGGGCGGCGACATGCAAACATGCTACACTTCGCTTACACTTTCAATAATGAAGCAATACAAGTGTAAAATAGGGACACGGGGGGATCTAATTGTGATAGTACTAGGGCCGGGGCTCAACATTCCCGTGTGTTCACTACTTTGATTTTATTAAAGTGTTCGTGTACACTCATGTATGCTTAGCATACATTTCAGTGTCCACGGACACTGACTTAACTGCTTATTATTAGAGGCGGGCTCTAACAGTAAGCATAGTGGGTTGTGCAACTATGGGTGCATGTTGACGCCTCCGTAGAGCACTTAAACATGCCCCCTGCACTCGCACACATTTCCTGTGCACGTTGAGGGTGTGGCAGCGCGCCCTCATAAATATTCATATGGTGCTGCTGCACCATCTGTAAGGAGGACGCTCGGCGCAAGACTAAAACCATCCTTTCGGTGAGCTTCATGAATCCTGGGGCTTGTTTCCTGCCTTTCTAAGCTAGTATAGTCCAGTTTTCAGGCAAATGCTGAATTCAGGGCTGTGTTACAAGTTTCTACATTGCCCATACCTTACTTGTATAGAAGGAAGTTTCTCTGTTCACCTGTGAGAGAGGGGAGCTTTGAGCAGTCTATCTGTCCCTAGAGGAGTGGTTCCAGCCCAGAAGTTAGTAGTTTATTGGCTATTTTGGGCTAATTTCTCTCTCTTTCATTTCCCTGCTATAAAAAACATGTTTGCAGTTTTGCACACTGGACAGTGCAAGTAAGCTAGGGTTAAATTATTCCTGGCTCCACTAAGTCTCCTCTTCAGTTTTCCCATAAAACTAGCCTAACTCTCAACTTAAGGACTCAAAAAGCATCCTACAGCCCAGCACTTGCTCAGACCTAATAGCAAGCACTAATATATCCTGACACTTGATTGCCCAGCAGGGCAAGACTCTTTATTCACCTCTCACCAACCAAATGACTATGCAGCTCAACCTACTGTTCAGGCATGATCAAAGGGCAATTTCAGGTGCACTCTCCAGTCCAGCTGGTGAATCTGGGTATCCTGAGGCAATGTTACAACTGCCTCATGTACACAGACAACCCTGTCCTCCTACCACAAAACATTAACATATGTGAGAGATGCAATTATACAGCCAAACTGGAGACTAAGATGTCTCCACCCAAGACTGGAACAGACAGTCAAGATGAGAAGGTTAACACTTGCACCACACCTCCAGCCACACATAGAACTACTAAACCAGCACTGGCAAAAAAAATACACATAAATACACAAAATCATACTTGGAGGCTCTAAATAAAAATCTGCAAAAGCATCATAGACCTCCAAAGCAGACACCCAAATAACCTGCACCTCCCTTCACAAACTAGACAACAAATAAAACACAAAATCAGTGTGCCGCATAATCACAGCCCTTAAGGGGAAATAACATACCTAACACACTAGTAATAGGTGACTCTATAGTCAGGCACACTGGCTTCCCACTCATTACGCTGGACAAGCAGAAGGTTACTGTTAGCTGCTTGTCATGAGCCAGAATCCACCACATAACACAAGCACTCAGGTCACTCCAGAATAAGTACAACTATGACTCTGTCATTGTTCATGTTGGTGTGAATGACCTGAGACGTACCTTCCTGGACTGCATGAAAAGAGACATGGAAGAGCTCTATGATCATGTAGCCCAGGCTGGTATAACCCTGACCCTGAGTAGCATCCTGCCTTCACTGAGAATGATACCTCAGCATAAAGAAAAATGATCATTTTCAACAATTGGCTAAGCCTCTGGTGTCATTCAAAGGGAATCCAGTGTCTGTCAGCCTGGAACAACATGCTTGACAAGCCGCATTGCTTTGCAAGAGATGACTTGCACCTGTCACCCCTAGGCTTTTGAATACTGGCCAAGGCTCTTGCTGCCCCCATAGTGCCTTTTTTAGGCACGGCTCAAAAGTCAAACCCACCTCCGTAACCAGCACAATTAACAAAAAACTGAGGGTTATGCTACTCAACAACAGGAGTTTAAATCTCAAAATTCACTTGCTCGAAGCACTCCTCAGTATGGAGAACGTTGACATCTGTGCAGTAACTGAAACCTGGTTCAAGGCTCCAGAGAGCACCCCAGCACTACTGGGCTATAACTCGCACCACATCTTTCGGCCACAGAACACAGACCAAAACACAAAAGGATGGGGTGTATCCATATTCATCAAGGATAGCTACACCTCCAGGTTAGTGGTGCAACATGATACCTCTGAGATCATCCATGTGCAACTAACATCAGGCAACTCTGCAATGCAAATTGTAGCCTGCTACATATCACCCTCCATGACCTAGGGCCACCACTCCACCTTTCTGGTGAACCTGGAAAACATGAAGGTCCTACCGAACACCCTGATATTGGGCAATTTCAGTTACCCTACCATTAACTGGGAAAATTACTCAAGTACAAACTCCCAGGCCCAGTGCTTCCTGGAATTCATCAACTCAAATGCCCTGGATCAGCTGGTAAACTCCCCTACCAGAGGTGTAAACATATTGGACCTGGTCATCACAAACATGGGCGACAGGTGTTCCACACTGGAGGTCAACCCATCACTGGTTAGAACAGAACACAAACTAATCACTCTGGATGTCCACAGCCCACCACCACCCCCAACTAAGAAAACCACAGTAAAAACCTTTTCTAAAGCAAACTTCACCTACTTAAGACAGAGGCGGTAAGTTTTACAGCCCTCATGCTAAAGGATAACACTGCCGAACATGCAGAAACCTTTACAAATGCACTCTATGAGCACCTACAAGGATGCATGGATCGTGTCATCCCTAACAAAACCAAGACTCACTCCTCTATGAGAAAGAAACACAGTCTAATGGACCCCTGCCATAAACAGGCTATACAATAGAAGGATGAAACTAGTTCAGAAAAAAAGCAAATCCCAAAAAGGAAAGACATCCCTGATCAGTATCAGTAAGAAACAAAGGTCCCTCATAAAATCTTCCAAGGCTAACTTTGAAAGAAAAATAGCCAAGTATTCAAAAGATGACCACAAAGCCTTCCTTAGCTATGTTAAGAATCTAAGTGGCAACTCACAGATATGCACTGAACTAGTGGAAAATAGCACAAAATATACTGAACCTACTGATATTTCTGACATACTAGCAGATAGATTCAGTGCAAATTTCACCCCCAAGAGGGCCCACAACAATACCGGAAAAGTGTAGTATCCCAGAAATCACAGACGCACAGGAGAAAATAGCCCTTTCAAAAGCCAAAAACACAGCGTCAATGGGGCCAGATGCTGTCCCAGGTTGCGTCTTGCACGAACTACAGAACAAAATAACCCCCCACCTAAACACGCTGTTCATCCTCAGCCTCTCCACAGGCTACGTGCCCATAGAATGGCGCACAGTAAAGGTTATTTCACTCAACAAAGGAGGGGCCACAACTGACACTGGTAGCTATCGAACCATAAGCCTGACTAGCCTGGTCTGCAATGCTATGGAGTGCATCATCATGGAACTCATTAACAAAGACATTGGGAACCTCCAAACACTTGACCCAACCCAGTTTGGCTTTATTAATGGCAGATCATGCCTACTAAACCTGGTTAACTTTGTCCAGACAGTCACCAAGGCCATAGATGAGGGAAAGGCTGTTCACACAGTCTACTGTGATCTCCCCAAGGCTTTCAACACCATTCCCCTCTCGGGTATTACAGAATAACTCACCAGCCTGAACATAAACCCCTACATCATGAGATGGGTTGCCAACTGGCTTACAGAAAGAACTCACATGGTAAGAATAGCGGGCTCCAGATCCGAGTCTAAACCAGTAACAAGTGGTGTCCCTCAAGGCTCGGTCCTGGGACACATACTGTTCGGCATATACTTCTCAGAAGTACAGGCAAACACAGGAGGACTATGGCTAATCAAGTTCGCCGATGACTGCAAACTGGGAGACATAATTGACTCTCCGGCTGACACGGATATCTTCCAAAACGGCCTTACTGAGACGGACACCTGGTGTCAAAGTCATGGCCTCAAGCTAAATGCCAACAAATGTATAGTCATCCCGTTTGGGAAAAACAAAACACCCACAATTTACCACATAGGTGGCAACCCCCTTAATACAGAAGAGGTAATAAGAGATCTGGGGACCCAGATAGATAGTAATCTCTCCTTTGACAATCATATTGCCAAAGTAGTTAGGACATCCTTCTATGAGGCCCATTTAATTACAAAAGGGTTCACATACAGCTATAAAGAGGTTATAGTGCCCCTCTACCCATCACTCATCAGACCCATCATACAGTACAATGTCCCATTTGGGATGTACCTCACAAGACACTTCCAACAGCTGGAAAGACCACAAAAGTACCTCACCAAGAGGATTACTGGCCTCAAACATATGTCCTATGCAACCCGACTGAAAAAACTCTTGCTATACTCAGTGGCATATCGTTTACTCAGAGGTGATCTCTGCCTGACTTACAAAGCCATGTCCAACTCAGAATTGATGGACATGCTCCACCTAAAGAAATCCAAGTCACTGCAAGCCACGTGCTCTAGTGAGCTAAACCTCACCACAACAATAAATAGAACATGCTGGAGGGAGAGATTCCTGTCACAGAGACTCCCCATGCTTTGGAACAAAATTCCAAACTACATTAGGCAGACCCCCTCACTAAAACTCTTCAACAGAAACCTTGATGAGTGGAGGGGTAACAGAAAATACACCCCTGGGATTACTTCATTGGCTGTGCTTGACAGAGGATCAGTTAATTAATCAATGGGGCGGCAAAAGCCGACACACTCTGGCTAGGCTTATAAATGCCCTCGAGCAGATAGCCTAGTACCTACCTATGAACCTATGAACCCATGATACATGTTCCTGTGATGCAGCCAGCAAATACATAGCTCATTTACAACATTGGTGGCATGGGTTACATTCGTTCATGTGTGTATTTTGCCATAACTATATGTCATGCAAACCTCTCAACTAGCCAGGATTGCGTGTAGTGTAAACTAGAGGTGTAACATTGTCCCTCTTAATACCTCCTAAAAGTGGTAATTTGAGCTCGATTAACATTATGGATTACTGAGTAATCATTACAGTTAAACGTGTGTTCATTCAGAACACATATATTAAGTTACAGTCACATATAGACACAGATTAATGCTGATATTATTATGATATTTCCACGATTGTGGGTGCTTCTGTCTACTGTTGTCCATGAGCTTCTTGCAATGTGTCCTGATTGGTTGAGACCTATGCTGAGATTACAGTCATATTCCAGCAACCCATTTTTCCTCATCTTCACAATATGCACATATGTCATTGTATATATCATCCTTGATAAATGCCCTCTCCAGTGATCAAATCAGAGTGCTTATATAACAAGCTGCCATCTCCACTGTTATGTGACCTTTGTGACAGTTACATAATACACACTAAATGTGTGATGATATGACTGTACCCACATAGGAAGTGTAAAGAACAGTATGTACTATATTATGTACAGATGTAATTAATGTTCATTCTACAACTATCTTGTCTTTGTGGTGTATGTACAATGCCATGCTCTTTTCTTGTGTGCATTACCATATTTCACTTGTCCTCTTCCCCTTTCTTCATTCTTACCATTCATGAGTCTGGACCTATTCAATACATACACTTCCCAAGAATATTGTATTTATAATGCAGTCTATATACCCTTGATGATCACTACCAAACCTTTATATCAGCATGCATAAACATGTTTATACTGTACTCTGCAGTGTCTATACTTTCCTACAATGATAGAACTATATTCATTACCTTAAATTAAACCCTGGCAGTCATTTTGGCTGTCCACGAAATCATGCAGAACTAGTTTGCCCATAGGAAACATGTCTGCATGTCTGAAGGTGTTCGTGCTGCTTTATACAGTTTCCTGGCCAACAACACTGTTGGTGGCCATAAAATCACATTTATATTTGTGTAAGCTTGATGCATTGCATGCATATGCAATTAGTGCTGCTGTTCATTATGCTAACATGTAACCTCCTTTTAGGCTTCGTGTTAAGCCTACACGGAGTTTATTGAATCCCTGGGAATGAGTAGTATTTAGAGACAGAGCTCTGTCTATTTGATCTTTCTTATTTGAATGTATTGTTGTGCTTCTCAAACTTTATAATGTTCAGAGCTATGCATCATTAAATTATCTTGTAAATGGATCCTGCCATGTAGCAAAAGTGAACTACTATCTATTGTATCTCCACTTTGCAAATTGCATAGAGCTTTGCAGTGATATGTTGCTGCAATGCATCATGTAGCACAAGCCTCTACCAGTATCTATTCACCAGATCTGTAAGTTTAATCCATAGGAAAAGGTGTATGCCAAAAACGTACTCTCATTCAACTATGTGGCTACTTCCATGCACCTTTGCTTTTTCTATATAACAGGATGTGACTCAAATCTGCTTTGATCATGCCTACAACATGGCTTTGATTTGTAAAGAAATGTACTGTGATCACATTGCAATAAAGGGTGTGATATGGATTATGCAGTGCTGCCTGAAGTGGATTATGTATGCATAAATGCCAACATAGAAGAGATCTGCTAGGGATACTGCAACATAAATAAGCCATGATTTTGGACAAACTGCATTCACCATACAAATAAGTAAACTGCGCTATGATGCAGTGATCATGCACAGATGGTTAATTACAGTTTATATAGAAGCAAAACAGTCACTGTGTAAAACTAATTGGCGTGAGGTGTTCAGTGGAAAAACTGCAGATGGAATTTGGAAAGTTCTGAAAGAAAAATTGTTTGAGTGCAAAAAAACAGACAAATGTTTAACATCAGGATCTAGGCATACAACATCAGGGAATATATTTCCATAAGACAAGATACCTGATTAAGGAGAGAGACAAAAAATATTAGACATGGAAGATAAGTCAAACCACAACTTTGAAAACTGAAATAAACAAGAAGGGCAAACAGATTAAGCAAAGTGTGAGACAAGCTCAGAAAAAATATGAAGCAAATTTATATAAAAATATTGAGCATAATAGGAAACAACTGGTGTCAGAGCCATGGACATACCCCGGGATTCATGAAGCTTGCGCCAGGTGCACTCATAGCATAGGCGTTATAACGCCAAATATGGCCGCCGAGCGATTCAGGCACGATCCAATTCCATGTGCACTACCGGCGTACGCCAGATCTGCGTAGCCCCCGACGTAGGTATGCAAATCACCCCATGTGCAGTGTTGCACCATGCAAATGAAGGCATATAGCGATTCATGAAGTGGTGCAGGCGTAGTGTAAGCTCACGGAAATGTAAACCAAAAACACGGTTTACATTTTCCCAAACATAACATCAGAGCTATGGAAGAGAGCCAGACCCAGGTATCTGGCGTGAACATATGCCAATGGCGAAATACACAGCCAATGGCATAAGAAAAGATGCATAACATGTAAATAACAACATTTAATGTCATGTCCACAGTAATGCACAGCAGAACCGCAGGGCATGTGTGTGGAAGCTGTAAAATAAAGAAATAATATAAAAATGTCATAAAATCGCAACGTAATAGAAAGCAGGTTTACAGCATACCACAATATGGTAGGCATGGAACACCACAACCAAGGTGCAAGGGTTGCTAAGGGCTTGCGATAGTGTTCGGCGCGGTAACTATGAATTAGTAGTCAATGCCATGCAAATGAGGCAGATAATACTGAATCGCAAATGTCCCGCCGGAGGAAGGTTGTACTATACGGCGCAGCGGTATAACACCGAGGAGTGGCTCAGAGGAGATACATGACATCAGCAGAGGGGTGTGCCACTGTAGCACTAAGCACATTGGAGCATTGCAAATCTGGCCTGTCCGTTGCTAAGCAAAGCTGCAGGATAGGGGTGGGGAGGAATCGTTTAGCTGAGAGCACACATGGTGGCCAAAAGTGCATGTGTACGAGGATGAAAAGGTGCCCGAAACCCAGTAATCGGACGCACGCGCTGCAAACAATAGCAGAAACAGGAAGGTCAGGGGAAGAAAAGGAAATGCAGAAGTAGGGTAATTGGAGTACTAATGAGCAATCAACACCAATCAACCCATGAAGGCCAATCGACGGCAGCTGACAAGTCCGCTTGCAGAAACCTGCAAAACAGGATAGGGGAGGCATGTGAATGCAAAGAAAGGAGGGGAAGTATTGAATTGCAAAGATAGGAGACCTGACACAGCAGAGCAAAGCAAACCGACAGCAGACCGGCAGTAGCACACATAACTCAATATACGCCAGGTCCAGGAAAGTACAAATGAAAGTAGACTGCAGGATGCACGCCAGAAAATGGTAGGTGCAATGCGCAGAAATGTAAAGGGAAGGTCAAGAGTTAATCCATGGCAGGCAAATGTAATTCAACACTAAAGGCACCACAATAGTATTTCCGGCAGTAAAACACATAACTTAACCTGTAGCTACGAATGTACATACACACCCTATGACATCATCGGTGTTCACAGCACAATAGTATAAAGTGTGTAAGCACCCAACACACACCTGTGTATTCCCAAACACAGCACCATAGGTGTAAACACATGGGGAACTTTTAAAAAGTACATGTTGGGAGCTGCCATAGCTGTGATTCATCAGCATGTGTTAGAGACTGACGGTGTTGTAGAGGATGATGCCGACAACCACCGCAGGCCTCGGAGAAGGAGAGTGTTCAGACCAAGGGTAACTTACCAGGGTCTACATGACCTGGAGATAGTAGAGCGTTACAGGGTGGACAGGGAAATCTTACAGCAAATAGTGGAGCTGTGCCGGCCACACCTGAGAACCAGAAACAACAGAGGGGAACCCATACCAGTGGACATGAAGGTATGTGTAAGCCTGTGAATACTGGACACAGGTACCTTTCAAAGGCCAACTGGAGATATAATGGGTATCTCACAAGCATCAGCATCCAGGGTACTACACCAGTTCCTGGATGCCATGTTACCACATGCCAATGAGCAGATATACTTCCCCAGAACTCAGGAGGAGTTGGCCAGCAATATGCATCACTTCCACCGTGTGGCACAATACCCGGAGGTACTGGGTGTGATAGACTGCACACACATACAAATAAAGTCACCACCCGGTGAGCAGGGTATGCGCTACATAAACCGCAAGGGATTCCACTCCATCACCTGCCAGGTCGTGTGCAATGCCCAGGGCATTATCATGGATGTGTGTGCTGGCAGCCCTGGAAGCTACCATGACTCCCATATCTGGCATGCCTCACAGCTGTATCAGGTATTTGTCAGGGGGGACATCCCACATGGCCATCTCGTGGGGATGCTGGCTATGCACTGGAGCCGTGGATGATGACTCCCATCAGAAATGCACACACACCCATGCAAGAATGCCATAATGAGGCACACGCACAAACCAGAATCATCATAGAGCGTGTGTTCGGGATGCTGAAATCACGGTTCCGGTGCTTGGATACATCTGGTGGAGCCTTGCAGTACTCTCCAGGCACATGTGCCCACATCGTCATAGTATGTGCCATGCTACATAATATGATCCTGCGGAAGCAGCTGCAGCAGGGACAAAATGATGAAGGCCCTCATAGCCCACCGCAATTGCCAAGGCCAGTACAGGCACAGAGGTATTCAGACCATGAACACACTGTGCCAGCCCCAGTAGGCAGACGGAGGTGTGCCCAATATGCCTACGCCTTGGCAAAGAGGGAATGTATAGCACATACTCTGACCGTGTAGGCCCCTACGGACTGACACCTCTCCACCTGCACACACAGTAAAATGGATGGCACACAAACATGACCACCTGTAAATTGTAATGTATAGGTGGCCCAATGTGTGACTCCTACATAGGCAGCCCTCAAACATTGTAAACACAACAGCCAGTGCAACACGGAATGCCAACACCTGAACAGTACATGAGTCTTACAGCATATGGTGGTGCTGTGTGCCTGTCACGTTCCCCGCCAGATATATATATATATATCTATATATATATCTATATATATATATATATATATATATATATATATATATATATATAGATATATAGATATATATATATATATATATATATATATATATATATATATATATATATATATATATATATATATGCACACATATGCATATATATAATACAGATAGAAAGGGCAATAGAGGGATATATAGTGATATAGATGGATTCAGCGATATCTACAAATATGATAGATAGTCCAACGACATTCATAACATCATGGAGGTACAAATAAATAGGATACTGCCAATCATGGAATGTGTAACATACCGACATGCGTAACCACGAGGCTGAAAGACTGATAGAACACAGGACCGGAACAGTACATCCACGAGTAATAGTATGATGATATGAAGGGACGGTTAGTCACCGCTGACGGTGTCATGGTCCACGTAGGTACTGTGTTCAACTGTGTCTGTGAGTGCCGTAGTCTGTGTAAGGGTGCGTTGAGGGTGCCGTGTGCGTTTCTGTGTGACTGTAATGTGTGTGTCCGCAACATGTGTATGTTGGTGCCAAGTCAGAGGCAGACTAGTATGGTAGGTGTGGGTATAGCTAGCCGTAGGCATACAGTTACTACCTGTACCACAGTAGGAGGGACATCCCCACCCTGGGCAGATGTCCTGACATAAAATAGTACAAAGGGCAAATGTCCGAGATGGTAGGACATAAATATGTCCTGTATATATAATGTAACAGTCGTATTTAATAGTTATGTCTGTATGTAAGAAACTTAAATGTTACATGCAATATAATAAGTATCCAAAGTCACACAACAATAGGTATGTAGTCAGGATAAAAGTATGTGCTACCTGTGTACTGACCATGGCTACGTGTTTGCCTGTAAACACCGCTTTGTGCCCCATAAGTGTCCAACAATGACCATATGATAAGGTGGCAACCCATGGCAAACAGGCTCTTTCAACAACACAACCACAATGACTGCAAATATCTGGGACAGAAATACAAGGGATAGCTGTCACCTACATATATCCCCCGATATATCGCTGCAATTACGGAGGTATACAAGTAGCAATCTCACCTTCAGATGATATAGAAACCAATTAACAATGGCCCAACGTACAATCCCGTAACATAAGTCTACTAACTGTTAGCTCTCTAATCAGAGACGGAGCCCATACACATATATACGGATTATGTAGAAATGCAAAGCCCACAAACCGTATATGTTACGTACAACCACCGACATCCCCCACACTAGAAACTAAAGCAATACAAATTGTAATAGCAGCACAAACATCAAGTCAGTCAATTACATCTGCAGAACCCTCAACATACCGTGTGAGAGACACAGTTAAAGGCAACATGCAAAATTGCAGGCGTTGTATAATGGAACAAACAGCCACGTTACAGGTATTGATTGCAATACTCCGTTATCAGACGTCGGGATGACAGGCACACCCACATGTTGAACCAAATACTCTACCTGTCACACACAATCCACGGGGGACATGAATCCAAACTATACTTGTCTCCATGCATAGCAGTTGCAGTTACTCATAACAAAACACAATACAGACCGTCTCCCCGAAGATAGGGTAAATAGGCAACGCCCAAGTGGAGAATCCAATTATACCCCACTGTCACCGCGTAATTGGCGAATGGAGTAGCTGCACAACTGATATGCAAGTAATTAGTCACTCAGGAACACCAATTGGCAGGAAGAATCCACATGTTTCAGGTATCGACGTATATAAGGATGACTTGCCAGACATTCAAACCGTATGCTCATACCGAAAAACAGTTGAAACACTGTGAGAGAGATAGAAACGAAACGCCGTAATGACGACAAGGTATGTAGAACGCCCGATATGTAAGGTTATGTATAGCATGATCTGTATTAATTAGTTTTACTGTATGTATAGCCTGGTTTGCATTAATTAAACGTGTCCACAATGCATAAAGTGGGGAAAGGTATTTATGTAGTGATGTCTTGCTGAGCATACTAACGCTTGTAGAATCTGTGCGTCCAGCAGTGGGAGACAAGGTACATAGCACAGACACCAGAAGGGATGCTACATGAGGCCATTAAACAAAACAATGCCATACAACCCGCCATCAATGGTAGGGTATGTCCAACAAGGACGTGCCATAGCAGGGGATAGTATATGTTGATATACTGTCACAGCAAGCATGCGTATGGGCAAATAACATTAATATGTAAGGTGGTCCCGCTGAGCAAGTATGTTTTGCATTATGGGATACTATGTGAAATATGTGTAATGTATAGTATTACAGGTAGATATGACAGATATTCAACACAGCATAACAGGCATATCATGCATACCACAGGTATCGTCTATTGGTATGTACAATAACAGGATACATATGGCCTGTAGGTATGGGACATAGTAATAGCATGATGGCTAATCTAAATGGAAGGGCTACCAAGTAACCATGCACAAAGGACAAGTAATAGCTGCACAGGTGCATAGTGGGGTACTATGCAGTCTGTCAAGTTCATGTGTAAGCACAACTACAGTGTTCACACTAGTGGCACCTCTCCAGGGTAGTGCTCTGTGAAGAGCAGAGCCAGGTGTCACCTGCACCACTGCACAGTACAGCCACTGCAGTGATCCCAGGCCTACATGTGTCTCCCAACCACCAAGGGAGGTATCACATGAACAGTGCTACTGAGTGTCCCTGCGTGATGTACAGAGGACTTATGTTCCACAGAATGGTGAGTGTCCGGTTTGGGAATGTAACCTAGAAGCACATCCCACTCATTGTGGCGTGTGTGCACATATCCATGAGCATGTTGCTCACAGTGGCCTCTCCTTATGTTGCATATGAGGAGTATATCCATCAATAATGTTGTGGACAAGGGCCCTGTCTGATCAGCAGAGGTCACCCCTGAGTATGTAGTATGCAAATGTGTACAGATGTGGTGTCCGTAGTGCAGCCGCATATTGAAACTGTCGGAGCTCAGTAAACGTCATGGCGTGTTAATGTTGTGGCATGTAAAGCTGTAGCTGTTGTGTAAGGTACACCCTAAATGGGGTGGTGTACCCTTGAATGTGTGTAGATGTCTTGAGTTCAGAGGTACAATGGGTACCTATGTACCAGTTACACACCCAGTACAGATAGGTGTGGCCACGTAGGAGGATATCCATGCCACAGTGGCAATACGGTAACCATAGGAGTGGGTGCGACATATGTGTGTACTGCAAACATGTACAATGTGATATGTATGTAGGGGACCACCTTCTATGTGATAGTCAGTGGGTGAATGGTGTAATGCAAAGGTGATGTGCATGCACCTTGTGTCATGCAGCTTGATGCCTTGATAGTCATATTATGTATCTGTCACAGCGACATCCATATGGTTGCAGTCAGTATCACCTGGTGGAGCAATCATGGCGCTTGGTATGTAGCGGTTCTAAAGCTAGGCAGGGAAAGTCCCCTGTGCCAGTCTGTTCTGCAGGGAAGCATATACTTAACATGAGGGTCCCTATGACTGAGGACCGTGGTATGCCAAAGTACCTGACATGTAGTAGGTACTATGGTATGCTGGCCTCACTGTGTGTCCTGTCCATGAGCCACATAGCATAACATCCTGAGACACAGGGTACAATGTGCAGATGGATGTGTATGTTGTCAATACCAGAATGGGGAATGGTGCTGAAAGGCAATGAGAGGACAATGTAGGATGTGTGGACTCCCGTACCATCAGCAACTGCCCTGGTAACTGTATGAAAGGAGTCCACCATGTGTAGGGGCCATGCTCTGGCCTTAACAAGCCCAACCCAGGTGGCAGCAGAGGACGGGAGACCAACAATGTCTCTGAGAATGACATCCTTGATGATGTGCCCCATAGCCATGCAGAACAGTCCAGTCAGGTGTGTAGGACTATAGTCCCACTCATGCAATGCGGTGCCGCCTGTGTGTAGTGTGATAAATGCTGCTGTGTGCCATTCAGGGTCTACAATGTCTGAAACAAGGCTATTACTGGATATGGTGGCCTAGTGGTGAGACATGTAATTCGGAGGTTGGTGGACATCACAGCCTGGGACGTTGGAAGGTGACATTGGGCCAGTGTCCCAGGACACATAGAGTGTAGGTCAGTACTGTGTAGGTGTGACCACAGGGACACCACAATGTTCATGTATGGATTGCGGCCCTGTAGTGAGTGAGAGGGTGTACTGTCAGCATTGACTCCATCCTCCAGCATGTTGCCAACAATACCTGGGTCTGCAATGTTCCTGAGTGACTGTTGTATGTGACAGCAGATGTGGGTGTTGCCATTGAATACTGACATACCACCATAAGGCCTGGTGGTACACCCCGGAATGTGTGGCAGTCATGTTTACGTAGCTAGTCTTGGAGTATGTTATGAGGGACCCTGTGGCCCCACCACACAGTGAGCCACCCCACACATGGGCATGTACACCACTGTGCAACAGCCTACACCTGTTGTTGTACATCATATGTTCATGGAACATGACCACCAGAGTGGTGTCTGTTATCTGGTGTGTACCATCATGGCTCTGTGTGGAATAGCATGATCCATGCAGTTGTGTACATCCTAATTAAGTGCACTGGGGTATGTGTCAGCATTTGTATGTGCATTGTCCATCTGCATGGGTGTCATGATGTTAATAACCGCTGTCAGCAGACGTCTGTAGTAGGTGTAGTAGTACACATGTACTGTGTATGCTGTGATGGGTGTGTTTCCGAGATGTGGCTAACACGGTAGATTAGCATATGTTCAGAATCCACCAATGAGGGGATAACCCCAGGTGTGTAACACCAGTCACATGGTGGTAGTGTTCATGCCAAGGGTAATGTAGGTCTTGGAGGTGGTGTGTATGTGTTGATCCAGCAGAGTGGAGGGTATGATGCATGGATGTGTCGGTACATGAGTGGCTATCCCAGTGAAGTGTGGGGTAGTGTCAGTCACATATCAGTAGTAGCTGAGGCCCACTCTCCACTATACCACCATAGAAGGTATGTTACCCGTGGGGTATGATGTTGACTCTGTCGCTTGTTACAATGTGTATAGCGATCCCGGACACAGTTAGTTGCACGTGGAGCACCTCTGATGCATTGTGCTAAGCAACTTGCCAGGATGTGTGCAAAACATAGTGGGATACGGGAACCCCTCAGCTGTGGGTGTGCCGGTCCAGGTATGTGCCTGGAAGGTATGGTCCATCTATAACCTGTCATTGCAGGTGTGCTCTGCAGAGCCTACAGGCAGGTCCCAGTCACTGCAGAGATGTTGGAGTGTTGCATTATAAGGTGTGCCTTGCCTGCGTGCATTACAGGGGAAGATGCAAGCAATGTGTCACATGACCCCATGTCGCGCATGCCAGTTACCGCCCTGCCGGTGACAGTTATTGGAAACTGTGCAGGACAGGCAGTATAGAAACAGCAAGAGCCTAGCATGTGAGCTGTACTCCCAGGGCCGACAGGTGCAAGTCATCTGTGCCACAGCATTGTGTTTGACCAGGACAGTCATAGCGGACAGATACCACATGCCTGTGGAATGACAATAGGAGCATAGGCAACTGTTGCAGTGACACAGTCGGTCACTGTACAGTGGTATCGTGTCCGGACGAATGCAAAATGCTCCCCAGGGCTAGGCCCACACCCTCAGGGCTATAAGACTGGTGAGCTATTGCATGTCCCTGCACACGTAGTCTGTGAAGTGGCATCACAGGGCAGTCACACTAACATGGCGAATGACAGACATATCGTACCTTGTGAGGTGTGGCATGGGTACATAGGTTATGGTGCAGAAGCAGTTACCCGACAGCAAGATGTAAGCGACTAACACCTTGTGTAGCCTGCTGTGTGGAACTGCAGTGTGACACCCTACCGAGTCAGCTATGACTGGCGTGTTGTGAATGTTATAACACACTATTGGCTGTATGTGGTGGGCACACATGAGTCTGTGGGCTATAAGCTGATGATGTTGTCTTCCATGATGGGGGCTACCTCTGGTGCCTACAGTGAGTATGGAGACGTACTGCACAGGTTGTCCTCATAGGTGTGGCCAGTGGTGTAGATTATGTGAGACTATGTGATGGGTGGTGTGTGTTGCGAATGTTACACATCCCCAAATGACTGTCAGGTGCAGTCAGGGTTGGCGACAGCATTACCCCCAGCCATAGCTGTCAGCCTCCTGTCCCAAAATGAGGAACATTAGCCCTCATACAGTGTGACAAACTGGCTTACTAACAGCGTCAACTAGGAAGGGCATATGATGGCTAAAATAGGCTGGTCTTACATATAAAACAGATATTCCAATCAAAAAACACACAAGACAGGCGCCCAAGAGAAGTAAGTCCAAACACCGAAAAATCCGTAACAATATAAATGAGTTGTAGCAGCTAACAGCTTTTCCAAAAGGATACAAGCTGTTATTGAAGACCAAAGATAAAATCCAAAAAGAAGAAAGCGTGAAAAATCCCTTTAACGCAGAGTTTATTGGTTTACACAAGTTTAGCGTTTTCGCTCGAGGCACAGCTCCAGCTTCCTCAGAAGTACAACAATTTACAAACAAAACACCACTTTTAAAGTGCTAAGCGCGGGCTTTTTTACTAGTATAATTTAAAGGCGTATTAGCCCTTCTTTTAATATGCTAAATACATCAACACTAAATGTACTATTTCAACTGAACTAATTCAAATGAAATGAAACCAGCAACCCCAAACTACCAGCCTCCCCTATGTTCCCAATAAAATTTCTTGTGAGCATATTGGCCATTCCAACATCCAATTAGACAACCTAAAACAATAATTCATAATCAATTATGAAATGTTAAAACCAGATAAGGGTGGTGGGCTGGTTATCCTTGATAACTTTAAATACATCGAGAAAATGGAAAACATCTTGGAAGGAACTGCATATAGTTCCTCATCCTTGAATGAAATGAATACTTCATATTGTAGGAACAGAAGTTATTTTAGGGACTTGCACATCAATGGGAACATCAATTTAGATACTTACAACTATATTGATATTATTATGCCAAAAACACCTGTAGTTTTTGGCATTCCCAAGATGCATAAAGATTTACTCAACCCACCTTTCCGAGCTCTTATTGACAGCCGGATTTCTTCTACATATCCTTGTGCCCAATTGGTGGACCATATTTTGAGCAAACATCTGAAACATTTTACTCAAATATGCAAAGACTCATGGTCCTTTCTTGAAAAAATACAAAACATTGAATTTAAAGACACATTAAACTTGCTTACTATTGATGTCATTGATCTATATACATCAATACCACACATTGAGGCAATTGAATGGATTACCCTTTTGTTAATAGACTTGCAAGTGCCTAAACATGAAATTGACACCATTTCCCAATTACTGGATATCATATTGACTTCTAATTATTTTACCTTTAATGGGAAATTTTATAAGCAAAACCAAGGTGTAGCGATGGGGTCCCCTTGTGGTGCCTGCGTCGCAAACCTGTTTATGGCATATTGGGAGAAGCATTTTCTGTTTAATAACAACGACTTGATGTGTTTAACCAAATTCTACACTAGGTACTTGGATGACATCTTTATACTGTTTGATGGTAACAACACACAGGCTGAAAACTTTGTAACATCTATTAATAGTACCACTGAATTTTTAAAATTCACATCAAAATTTTCTGAATTGGAAATTGATTATTTAGACGTTAAATTGTCTAAGGACTGTAGGAAAGGGCTATTTTTTTCTAATATACAGAAAGCCCACTTATTGCAACTCACTGCTACACTTTAAAAGTAGCCATCCCTTTAAACAAAAGAAAGCTATTATTAAAGGACAAATAATACGTGCTTCTAGAATGTGTAGCAATGAGAAGTTGTTTTTGGATGAATGTGAGCTACTCAAGAAAATGTTCACCAATAGAGGGTACCGGCATCGTTATTTAACCAAATTTTTGATGAGGTAACTAAGAAAAGGGACTTAGGTTTATTCTCACCTCTTCTATCGCAGGGTCAAAGTGCTACTATAGCGGACACATTAGGTACAAGCACGAATGCTGATGGTGAGGACAAAGTGACTATTCCAGGGTTGGAAGGCACTTGTGGTATCATAGGGAGTAGTTTTATTACCAGTTTTAGTTTGGATTCAAAAGCTATTGAGTTTATACTTTACAAAAATTGGTATTTCATTACTAACGATGAACAACTTTTGGAAAAACTTGGACTTAAGCCCAGGGTCATTTATAGAAGGGGAAACAACCTGAAATCAATTTTGGAAAGACCTACAGCATCTCACTGGACACTAAGGAATAAGGGTTGTTTTCAATGTGGCAACTGTAAACATTGTCATTTAGTAAGGGCATCAAACTCCTTTACAATACGTGATAAGAAATATAACATCAAACACAAATTAAATTGTGAGTCGAGGTCTATAGTGTATTTGGCTACTTGCACTTGTTGCTCAGCCTTTTACGTGGGTAAATCTGACAGGAGATTGCGTGACAGGGTGTACGAACATTCTTATACTATGAGGAAGCATAATAAAGTTAATGCATTAGCAAAGCATATTGACAAACACCCTGGGCACAGCTTTCAGTTTTTGGCTATAGACCAAGTTCTCAAATCGGAAAGAGGGGGCCCAATTTCTCTGTTTCTTGAAAACAGAGAACTAGAATGGCAGCTGCTATTGGACTCATTCTCCTTCCCTGGTTTGAATGAGCACTGTAACATTGCTTGCATTTTGAAACTAAAAAGTTACAAACGTTGAAGCACCTAAGTTGGGTAGGATGGTCCCGTTTCGAAAGAATTATTACGTTATTGGACTCACCCTCTTTCCCTGGTTTGAATGAGCACTGTAACATTGCTTGCATTTTGAAGCTAAAAAGTTACAAACGTTGAAGAACCTAAGCTGGGTAGGATGGTCCCGTTTTGAAAGAAATTTTTTACAAAAAATTTTTTTACATAAAATTATAATTCTTTTTGTTTAGGGCACAATTAGTACTACCCAAGGTTCATCATGCTTAGCAACAAACCACACACCTTGTGTATGGGTGTGCACGATGACCTTTTTTGGATTATGGTAACTTTTAAGTACAACACTATCAGTGAGCTACTGTAAGCACAATACTTGGATGTATTTTTAAAGACAGTCTTTTCATTAAAACGATAGATGGTTCAAGGTGGGGCGTTAACGCACAAATAATAGTGCGTATTATTTCGCATATTATTGTTAAGAAAAACTGAATTTTAACATTATTTTAGTTTTTACTTGCAGTCATGTTTTTTGCTGTTTTAGGTAGGAACTTAATTAGGTTTTAACATTTCATAATTGATTATGAATCATTGTTTTAGGTTGTCTAATTGGATGTTGGAATGGCCAAAATCCTCACAAGAAATTTTATTGGGAACATAGGGGAGGCTGGTAGTTTGGGGTTGCTGGTTTCATTTCATTTGAATTAGTTCAGTTGAAATAGTACATTTTAGTGTTGATGTATTTAGCATATTAAAAGAAGGGCTATCGCCTTTTAAATTATACTAGTAAAAAGCCCGCTTAGCACTTTAAAAGGGGTGTTTTGTTTGTAAATTGTTGTACTTCTGAGGAAGCTGGAGCTGTGCCTCGAGCGAAAACGCTAAACTTGTGTAAAACAATAAACTCTGCGTTAAAGGGATTTTTTACGCTTTCTTCTTTTTGGATTTTATCATTGGTCTTCAATAACAGCTTGTATCCTTTTGGAAAAGCTGTTAGCTGCTACAACTCATTTATATTGTTACGGATTTTTCGGTGTTTGGACTTACTTCTCTTGGGCGCCTGTCTTGTGTGTTTTTTGCTGGTCTACTACTGTTTGTCATTGCATAGATATTCCAATCAATTAATATGATTCTCATCTAGCTAGCCATGGCTAGCAGGTAAACTATGTACAACAATGAATGTGTGACAGACCCTTCCAATGTGGAACCTTGAGGAACATGCACCTTTTAGAACCCCAAATGAGGTATGTTCCCTGTAATGAGGTACACCTGAGAGCTATGGGCCCAGCACAGCTGTAGACGTGCATCCCCCACAGGCTGTAGTGCCGTATGTTGGGAAGTGAGCATTGAATGTGTACATGAGACAATTGCTCTATTTCCACATGTACAACATATCCCTCATATAGACAGGCAGTAGCACTGGTATGTGACAGTTGGACATGCCTGCATATACAACCATGTCCCACAGGATATGTGCCGCAGGTACAACAGCTGTCGTACCTTAAGCAAGCTGGGAAGTGTAGGACAGCCAGTGTACCTGCAGGAAATGGTGTGGAATGGGTGCTATAGTAATCAGTAGCTCATGACATGCTCACATGTTCTGAACAAGTGCCTAGCATGACCATACAATACAGATAGGGTGTTGGATAATATCAACCCACAAGAGGTGATGACAGTCATTTAGGGTGGCACCGCACTATAACCCTGCTGAGTATGGTGTGCATGTCCATGAACCATTAGCACTGTAGATGTTAGCAGTACAGATGTACAAGATAGCATGGATATTTGATTACAAATACCTTTGCATGTCACAGGTGTGTTCCACCAGTGGCCTGTTGACAGACCCACAACTACAAAAGGTGCAAGAGTGACATGTGCACAGCACATCTGTGCCAGATACAGTAGAACAAGGTTAATGTATTGTACCCCACCCTCATTGTAGCCCATACCACACAGACAAATGTTAGGCATCTGTGTATGTAAGGTTGTGAATGGCCATGACTTATCAGTTTAGCTGTGTCAGTGTTATGAACAACATACAGAATGGGCTGTGTGTGAGGTGTGTGACATATGTGCACAGTCTGATGGATGATACCAGCAGTGTCACCGCTAGGTGAACATCCCTGTACCCATAAACTGCTACCTAGGCTGTGGTCAACATTATGGACACTGTGTAAGGGATGGTTGCTGTGCAGTGCGCCCCCGACATGGTGACGTCTCCAGGCCCCTTAGGTAGTCATCTGAGGTACCCATGTCATGTCAGGGTGCCATCCATGAGCACGGAGATCACTGGTCAGGCATATACAGCACTGTGGTGACCAATATTGGATCACCTACCACCTGTAAGGGGTAATGGCTATGCATGGATGTGCGATAACAGCCTTCACAATCCACACCTCCACTATGCAGCATGCCGTCTACCTTGCAGAAGGACATTTGCTATACCATGATGATGGACATGCTACATGTCCATATCCTGATCTATATGACATATGTCATGGACAGCCACCGTCCTAATACTAGGATCACCACAGGCTGGACAGATCCCTGTGCCATATATGTGACATACTCCCGCCATACCATGCAACCCTGTCCATCAAAGCTGCAGATGTCATCCCAGTCATACATGGTGTGATGGCCGCATGGTAGATGTATTGTCAACTGACTGGATCAGTAATGTGGCACTGATGCAGCTTGCGGTGGCACAGTGGCCGTCTGTAACATCGTGGAAACCGTGCCCGCACATGCTATGGTTGATGACCATCCCTGCGAATGTCGTCTGACTATCCATTGTCCCATGTCTATCACATGTGTAATACAGGCAATCCGTGTCAGGATGTTGAACAGTTGTACAGTGCTGTGTAGATGTATATGGCAAAACACATGCATGTACAGGTGTCCATGCGTATGTGTGCATTGTCACTGCTCACGTCCATTCCGGCTGTGTCTGTGTTGATATGTGACATATACACAGCATCCAGGTCAACAGTAGTACCGTGGACACATCGAGGCATGTGCAGATAGGTAAGAACACAAGTGCAGGCAAATAGACATGCCCACAGCAAGACAGCATTTACATGGAGTATGAACACTGTAATGAGGTGACACACATATATGGTGATGATATCCAATGCATAATGGTGTGTGACATGTGTGACACAAACACGTCAGTCATGTCAGTGTCATGGTGCTTTGCAAAGATAACTGTGCAGATGCAGTAGATGTCATAGAAATGTATGTGCAGCAGTATCTCTGTACATCTCTGAAACTGTGACCTGTCACCATCATTATGTTTTACAGATAATGCCCCGTACACGCCTCCCAGCATACACCCGCCAGGAGGATGATGTCCTCATCCCACAGCTCCATGACAACTATGACTTGTTGTTCAGCCATGTGCCACAGCATGCCCAGCAGTGGGATGCCCTGTGGCAGGATCTACGCAGGAGGGTGAATGATGTGGATGGCCATAACCGCACCTACCAGCAGGTGCCCAGACACTGCACGGACCTGATACGACATGCAAAAAAGCATGCCACTGCAATCGCTAGGGAACAAGGTGGAACAGGTGGTGGGCCACCAACCCAGCCTCCACTCACACACACCGAGGAGCTACTGGCCAGTCTGGGGACACCCAGGGAACAGCATCCAGAAACACTAGCTGCCATCGTGGAGGTGGGTGTCTCCCAACCAATGAGCCTGAAGTTGCCTGGTAAGTCAGTAATGCACATATGGCTATTATATCCCATGTAGTTGCATGTGTCACTGTACATAATGTAAAGTAACAACATATGCCAGGTATGTGGACACACATGCTGCATAGAACAGTATGCTACGTTGTGTATGCACACATGTGCATATTATATGCTATTACACAGGTGAATGTGCACACAGTGCAACCTGTGGCTGTCATACAGTCATAGATAATGTTCATACTGGTGTGTCACCCCTATACAGGTACCTCTGGCATGCCGCACAGACATGGGTCCGTTGCAGGTGAGACTGTCATTAGTATCAGGCATGTTACAGTGTAGATCTATTTGCCATGTGGCCAGTTAACTCTTGCACACCTGATGTTTGTTCCAGTCACGATATGCAGGTCCCACCACCATGCATTCACACACGCCACCCATGTGCAATATATGCAAACATAATGATACACAGACTTGAAACCACAGTACTTGTCATTGCAACGTGTGTGGTCAGCTGTGCATACAACGGTGGAGGTGTTCTACAATGGAGGCATATGTAGTATGCATTGGAACAACATGTGTGGTACGCACACAGTACCACACAGTGAGCTGTGATATGGGCAGCCCACAAGTGTCACCATTGTGTCATATGCCCCTGCATTGGGTGCACACATTGTGATGTGCAACCTGACATGTCCCAGACATGTAGTGTTCTGTCTGCAATATTGTCACACTATCACATGACCTATACCCACATACCAAACATACAACCCGTTGTCTGCATAGACCTGTGGAATGTGACATATCTGACATGTATGGGTGTATGTCATATGGGACCACACAGACATGTGGAGAAGATGCCCATCACACACAATTGGCCACCACATGTGCACACATGGCCATGGGGGATGGCCAGAGACATGTAGCCACACAGTACCTGGGATGTGTATACACCTTGTTGCACATTGTCCACACATGGTCCACTTATAGCCTTAGTTGAGCGATTATACAGTTGATGTGGTACAGCTGACAACCTAAAAGCCTGTGCACAGCTACTGGAGGTCTCACTGAAGTCTACCATATATGATCTGTCGAACATCACTACTGTGTTGCAGTTATGGCTATGCAATGTGTACATATTATGCATTCTACAGCAACATACATGCCTCATGTTGCCATGCAATGGCACAGTGTCTGTACTTCACACTGTATAGCAATGTAGACGGCTCATACTACCCTCCCGTGCTCATGCACATTTGCTAAACATGTATTCTATCTGTAGGGCATACACACAACACTGCAATGTGAAGCCCATTATGATGCTGTACATGTGTCAGGACACCATTGTGTCAAACATGTATGCATGTTAATGCACATGTCAGCAAATTACATGTCAAGGTCACGCCAGACATGTGTACTGTTATCCTGTCTGGCCCACATGGTGTATCACGGAGATGCATGCATACTACCATGATTGTGTGAACTGCATGACTACTGATATGACACCTGCTTGCTGTAGTGTGCACCCCAGGGAGGTATGCTTACTAACACTATTAATGTCTGAGCTGCATGCCCTCTGCTCTATCGCAGGCATGCTGCATACCATCTGACAAATCACATGCATGGTGTGTCTGTGTGTGCGTGTCTGTGTGTGTGTGTGTGTGTGTGTGTGTGTGTGTGTGTGTGTGTGTGTGTGTGTGTGTGTGTGTGTGTGTGTGTGTGTGTGTGTGTCTGTGTGTGTGTGTGTGTCTGTGTGTGTGTCTGTGTGTGTGTGTCTGTGTGTGTGTGTGTGTCTGTGTCTATTGTACTTTACAGTATTTCTTTGCTTTCACAGATGATGTAGGTGCGTTACCCTCCTGTGATCCATCTGATGTTAGTGTCACCACAGATACTAGCGGTGATGAACATATGCATGAGGTACAGGCACAGTTGTCAGGGGCTGAATCTGTGCCAATGGTTACCATCCCAGTTATGTCCCCCTCTTCCCCGCACACAGTTCTGCTGCCAACACATACTGCATCACCGGTGGCCATACAGGAAGGACAGTCAGTGTCTGTTGGCGTGGAACAGGAACGTGTGGTGGCTACAGAAGGTGTGTCTACACACCATGGTGTCAGTGTAATGACTGCAGATGTACCACACAGGCATGTGGCCGGTGCTGCTCGTAGGAGGACCTCTGGCAGACATGCACCTGCAGGACAGAGCGCAGCAGCTGGTATCACCAGACGCATGTTCCAGACTGTAATAGTGGCATAGGCACATGTTGAATGGCAGAACAGATAAGGGCAGAGGCTGCAGAGGGCTGCTATCCATACCCTAAATGACAACATCCAGGCATTGGCAAATGCTCAACAGCAGATTGCTAATGTTCTGCATAGGCGACTAGGTGAAATGGTCGGAATCCTTGACCGAGGCATGGCAATCTGCGAGCGGGAGCTGTCTGTGCTGGAACACCTGGTAGGAGTGAGGCATAGGCCACATGGACATAGGCCAGCAACACCACCTAGTGTAGGTCGACGTGACCGTGCCACCTCACATGCCCGCTCCCATAGTGCCGGTAGCAGTAACAGTGCAGCTGCTGTTGCTCTGTCAACACCAGGACACAGCAGGCCACGTGGACGTAGCCCTGAACGGTCTCAGTGGGGACACGTTTCCAGCGGACATGTGTCGTCGGACAGTAGCCACTCTGTACCTCCACCTGGTAGTGCCCGTGCAACCCCAGGCAGGCACAGGTCATGTGGCCATGGTCGGACACAGTGAGCTGTACAACCTGCACTCTACAATCTGGGGCTGTCAATTATACCCCGTGTAGGCATCACATATGGCAGAACTGTGTACACACATACATGCACACAGCAAACACAACTGTAGGGCTCCACAACATCCACATGCATTCTGCACAGATATGTCCAGTCAACTCACCGGCCCTTACACACACACAAGATGTTATCCATTGGTGCAGCCTATGCCCCTGGCAAACATATCACCCTGTGCATATGATGAAGCCTGTGCTGCATCCCTGTCATCCACACAATCGGTACAGGGTTATGCACAAATATTCTGATGCATAGGGTGAGCAGCATAGTGAGAGGTGTATGTAATACCTGTGTATGCATAGTGAGGGATGTGTATGTTGCATTGGTTGCGTGTGAATACTGAGTTGTGTATGTGACATAGGTTGTGTACTGTCGACATGCACCAGTCACAACATGTAGTGCAGGTGCAGCATGCATTGTGATGTGTTCACGGTATGTGTCTTGGTTACATCTGTAGCACCATGTTGGTTGTGAGACCCTGGTTCCCTCCTATGGTGTACTTGCATGTGCCTACAGGTAGCAGTGTTTGCAGTCCCCTACGTGTAACTGTGGAGTACACACAGGCACGTCTGGCAATATCAGCATGCTACATGTACCCTCATCCTGACTGTTGGACACACAAACATTACACAGATGTCTGCACATATACTGCACCTGACGCATGTGGTCGGTGCCATAGGCTACATTGGACAGAGACGTGACATACATAGCAGGACACATTACAGGTATGGTGACATGGTGCAGGGGTTGTACACAACGGCCTAGCCAATGATGATGTGAGGTGTCACTTGGTAGCTGGAGGTCACACTGTGCAGCAGTAGGACCCGTAACAGTACGTGAACATGGCCACAGTCACAGGGTGTACACCACTATAACGCACACCCCATAGTGTGCAGCTGGGGACACTTGCCTGTGTGGTCATCACCCCCACAGTACTATGCACCCACACGAAGTGTCACAGAGAAGGGACATGCACAGGTAGCCAGTATGGCTGGGACCTATGGCATCAACAGGGTTGTGCAATGCATCACCATTACGAGTTAGTCAACACGTGGGGCCAGTGATAATTTCCCACCGTATATTAGCATACACACTCACACCAAGCACCAGACATACATACAGACACACACACACTGTGGTGACCACACATGTGTATATGGACAGCCGATGTGTGATGCACATCACCGGCGAACGTCATGCTTCCCACACTGACGTATGTACAGTTCTCTACAATGGTGTACAGGGATGTGTAGCAACTGGGACATATTCCCCACAATACGTGGCATCCCTGGTCACACATTCAGACATACATGGCAGTGCTGGGAATGATACACCAGCCATATGATGACAAGTTTGCTGGACATGCAGCGGTATTGATTGCATTATGTGTACCAATGCTATATCTGGCAAATGTGTTGCTATATACACACGGGAGGTTGTAGGTGTTACAGGTGCCATATGACATATAGTTGTTAACACCTGACCGCTGTGTATGCATTATATCAGCACTGTCACGTAACAGCAACATAGCGTACAGTTAGCACATGGCATAATAGGATGTGTGTGACACAACTGTGAGCCACCCCCTGCACACATACATCTAGACAGGTGCTTCACCACGTTATGTACACACATCCCTCCATACGTGCTGTTTGTATGTCACCGTATACAGATGTCAAGGATGGGTCTGCATTGCGTCTGCATGTCGTACGTAGGTGCAACTATGTTACGGACATCGGCCACTGCACATGCATGTTTGCTGCATGCACAGTACAGATGTCACATGTGTCTCCTGTTGCCATGTTTGTATGCATTGCTATTGTTGGACATGTGTGTTGACATACATAACACATGGACTGCGGTATGATATCACGGGTGTCACAGGCGACCAGTACAAGGGTATGTGTCCCGTTCAACACTGCTACCCCCTGTAGTGTGAGCATCCAACAGACATGGGCCCACCTTCAATTCGCACGTGTAACATTGATTAGGCCAGTGTTATGCATGAGGTACATCAAAGGCCATGTATGTATGTGTTGTGTGTGGAGTCCATGCACACATCCACACAATCACATGTATGATGTACCCAGACATGTGTTCATTGGTGTACAGCAACAGTCAGGTGTCACAGCTGTGTAAGGGCCATGGTATGTCTTGAGCTGACCTGTTTATGTATACTGGTATCATTGCAATGCATAACACCTGTTGGATCCCTGTTGGTACGTGTGTACTCTGCACAGCTGGTGTACACTACTGTACAGCCCAGTGGTCATGTGTCACATGGTGTTGTGGGACCGTAAGGCTGTGTAGTGCTGCACCAATGACATGGTGCTGACTTGACAGCTACAGTGTACACTGCAGTGTGTACGTGTGCAACCTTCACCTGTGACAGCTGTGATGGCAGCTGTGTGTGTAGAGTTCACTGCATGTGTGACTGCCCTGTGCATGAGGGCAGTTATACCTTACTGTGCCCTTCTGTGTGTACACTCCATCTGCATGCGAGATTGCCCTTTGCAACTGCTAAGTGTGTGAGCATGCCCAGTATGCCATTGTGTAGATGGACACACAGTACATTCCACACTGCGCCCCTCCATGATTAGACTCCGTGTGCATGCAAGATGGCCCTTTGCAACAGCTAAGTATGTGAGCATGCCCAGTATGCCGTTGTGTAGATGGACACACAGTACATTCCACACTGCGCCCCTCCGTGATTGGACTCCGTGTGCATGCAAGATGGCCCTTTGCAACAGCTAAGTGTGTGAGCATGCCCAGTATGCCTTTGTGTAGATGGACACACAGTACATTCCACACTGTGCCCCTCTGTGATTAGACTCCGTGTGCATGCAAGATGGCCCTTTGCAACAGCTAAGTGTGTGAGCATGCCCAGTACGCCATTGTGTAGATGGACACACAGTACATTCCAAACAGGCGTGTGATACTAAGCGTGTGGACATGGCCATTGACATCCTGTATAGCCATGGTGGTCATCCAGGCACCAGATGTCCAATTTCAATGTCACAATGGATGCCTAAATTGAACACACTTGTTGCTCTCTCGAAGGGTGTACTGTCTGTGGCACATCCCGTATCTATTCAGTGTTGTTGTGCTCCATAGATATTTAGTTGGCCCTTTGACAGCACTGGCGTGTTTGTGTACGTCTACCTTGGGACGGTAATATGCTTTCAGACTGCTCACTCTCTAAACATTCCCTATCGGCATCTTTGCCTTTGCAGATGATGTCACCCACCTAGAAGTATGCCTCTGGGAGTGCTGTGTTCAGTAATCCTGGTAGCGCATTCTGAAAATGCGTAATGCTGTAGTGTATTAGAGTAGGTAGATGTATGTTCAACTCCCGGCCCTTCTAGGTGTGTGTGTGTGTGTGTGTGTGCGTGTGTGTGTGTGTGTGTGTGTGTGTGTGTGTGTGTGTGTGTGTGTGTGTGTGTGTGTGTGTGTGTGTGTGTTTCCAGCTGCCTGGGGACACAGTAATGCTTTTAGATGCCTCACAACACATACATTCCCTATCGGCGTCTTTGCATTGCGGATGATGTCACCCACCTAGAAGTATGCCTCTGAGAGTGCTGTGTTCAGTAATCTCAGTAGTGTGTTCTGTAAATGCGTAATGCTGTAGTGTGTTAGAGTAGGTAGGTGTGTGTTCAACTCCCGGCCCTTCCAAGTGTCTGTGCATGTGTTTCCAGCTGCCTGGGGCCACAGTAATGCTTTTAGATGCCTCACAACACATACATTCTCTATCGGCTTCTTTGCCTTTGCGGATGATGTCACCCACCTAGAAGTATGCCTCTGAGAGTGCTGCGTTCAGTAATCTCGGTAGCGTGTTCTGTAAATGCGTAATGCTGTAGTGTGTTAGAGTAGGCAGGTGTGTGTTCAACTCCCAGCCCTTCCAAGTGTGTGTGTGTGTGTGTGTGTGTGTGTGCATGTGTTTCCAGCTGCCTGGGGACACAGTAATGCTTTTAGATGCCTCACAACACATACATTCCCTATCGGCATTTTTGCCTTTGCGGATGATGTCACCCACCTAGAAGTATGCCTCTGAGAGTGCTGTGTTCAGTAATCTCAGTAGCGCGTTCTGTAAATGTATAATGCTGTAGTGTGTTAGAGCAAGTAGGTGTGTGTTCAACTCCTGGCCCTTCCAAGTGTGTGTGTGTGTGTGTGTGTGTGTGTGTGTGTGTGTTTCCAGCTGCCTGGGGACACAGTAATGCTTTTAGATGCCTCACAACACATACATTCCCTATCGGCGTCTTTGCCTTTGCGGATGATGTCACCCACCTAGAAGTATGCCTCTGGGAGTGCTATGTTCAGTAGTCTCGGTAGCGCATTCTGTAAATGCGTCATGCTGTACTGTGATAGGGTAGTTAGGTGTAGGTTCGATTCCCAGGCCTGCCAGATGTGTGTGTGTGTGTGTGTGTGTGTGTGTGTGTGTGTGTGTGTGGGTGCATGCTCCCGTCCGCCTGGGGACTCAGGTTATGCTTTTAGATGCTTTGCAACACAGATGTATCCTGCTGCCGTCTTTGTCTTTGCGGATGTTGACACGCACCTAGTAGAATGCCTGTGTGTCTGTTGTGTTTAGTAGTCTCGGTAGCGTGTTCTGTAAATGTGTCATGCTGTAGGGTGATAGGGTAGTCATGTGTAGGTTCTATTACCAGCCCTGCCACATGTGTGTGTGTGTATGTCTGTATCTCTCTCTCTCTCTCTCTCTTTCTCTCTATATATATAATCTATTTTCTGCCCATAACCCTGCTCTTGCATGGACAGCTGACTGTTTCATGTATCGCATATTTGCATAGCTTTCACATACCAATGGGGTATGTTGCAACTCCCAACATTGTCCATGCAACGTCCATGTTACGGGCGGTGTTACACGCCCTTACAGGTGTTTGCTGTATATCTTGGCAGACATCTATCCTTGCTGTACTCTCACTGTACTCGTACATGCCGGAGGCTTCATGTATCATGGCCTAGTTTTGATGTGTGTATGTCTATTCTTGCTGTGTGCATGGCTGTGGGTATGTCCCAGTATCATCATTTGTAAAGGTGACAGCCCTACAGTTTCTTCATGTAGACTGCTGTGTCATTTGACATGTCAGCACATACCTGCGGACAGTACTGCACGTCCTACTGCAGCGCATTTCATACCTTCTACATTATCTTGCAGTCAATATTGCTGTTTTCTCACACATGTATCTGTTTCTGTTCATACCACTCCACCTCCTAGAGCAAGTTGCCGGACAAAACCTTATCTGATAGTGGGACACATAGAGGCAGTATTGACATGTTGCTCTTACAAACGTAAATAGTTGACACAATAATAGGTTTTGCATTAGTATGGCTTTTCTGTCGGATTTGGTGTCTTACGCACATGTTTGTCATTATTTCATGTCTTCAGTTATCATGGAAGTGCCAGAATGTTACTGTTACATGGAACACACCAAAGATATGAGGCAGAACTCTGCACATTCATCGTAAATCTGTACAGTTGCGGAGTTTGTGTAACAAAATATCAACTTTCTGACACCAATACACACACTGTATGGCGGCATCACATGCCACATGTCATTACATTTATATTGCAGGACACACCCACCCAGACAGTTGTATTCCTCACACAGGCCAACAGCTGCTTATCAACACTAATTGGTCTATCATGTACCATATGTGTGCGCCGGTGTTTGCACTTTCCATCAGTGGCAGAGCTCACGTACGTGTCTGGGGGACTGGACATTGTTACGGTGACACTGCATGACACCCTAAGGGACACATTACGTTTGTGTCTATTAACCTTCCACATTGACATTCACAGGGCATACATTGTCATTCACATTTGTCGGTGTACATGCGTGTGACTTGTACATGTTTTCTCATTTGTCCTGATGTCTTTCTTCTCACCTGTCCACCAGGTTACCTTCATACTTCTAACCTGTACACATTATGGGTAAATGCCCTGATGTTTGACCTTATTACATTTGTCATAGTGATGTGCCTTTCTGGTAAATTGCTGTCAAGGCATTACGGACTGTGCGGTAGATAATAGTGACTGACATTTCCATTACATGATTAGTAATCATAACATCTGTATTCATGGGTATGCCAGTATTCTCACAACGTTCTGACTTTGTCTGGGGTATATCTAATATAGTCCCTATTTGTATTTCATGTACTATGCCTTAGTGCAGCTGTGTTATTCTGACAGTTTGCCAGTTATGGGTACCATCTTGGTCATACGCATGTCCATCCATGATAATCGCCTACATGACACTGATATAGGGCCCTACGTATTGCCAAAATGGTTTCTGCAATATCCAGTGGATGGTTTGCCCCATTATTGAGAATATAGGAGTGTGCTATACCCACATCACTCCCACGGAGCGGGCCTACGAAATCTCTGCCAAACAACACCTAGGCCCATTTCTGCATACCCATGATTCCCATACCTGACAACCCTCTACAGTACCCATTACACATGTTTAATGTATGCGCATTGAAGTGTGGAGACACTTATATGCACTCCCCACTCTCTGGATATCAGTTCGTACATCATACATTCTATCGACACATGTGTCATCACCCTTGCACCTGATACTGTTGCATGTACAGCTATTTCGCATTTGCTGCGGTCACTTCTTTAAGGCCAATGTCGGTTGACACTACGTATGATTCAATTTATGGAGTCCTGCAATGGACACCTATCTGCATGTTTAAAGTGTAGAACTTTCTGGACTGTCACTTTCTGGCCAATGTTTTTGAATGCTGCGGTTTATTCACCTTTCCTGCATGACTGTTTGTCTACCCATATTAGATATAACGTCGCCTATTTATGTACATATGTCATATCGACGGGACATAAGTCTGTTGTGTATACATATATACATGTACAATCCTCATTTCATAACTTGCTTTGGTTTACGTCTGTGGATTATGAGTATACACATATACCATACCATACCTTTCCACTATACAGATTGTCGCAGAGTGTACAGCTGCTTGCCCCTTTATCTTCGCTGTGTTTTACATAAACCTGTGTCTATCTGGCAATGTAGTGGCATTTCATTTGAGACTTATGGTGGGGATTTCTGGCAAGCAGTTCAGGTTACGACTGCATACCCTTTAGAGAATCCATGCTACTGACACATCCATTATTCTATCCACTTTCTATGTTTGTTCTGGCACATATCTGGGGTTAGTTCCTATTTGTACCGGTAGTTTGCATGGCTTCGTCTGGTTTCATACTTTACGAGGTTAACGGGTTTGAGCCATGTATAACTAACGTGGAGGAAACAGCATTCATTTACTATGCTGTGAGCAGATCACACACGCACAGGCGCACTTGCATTTCCTTATTGTGGGTTACGCGCGGGCGTGTATGCATATCCTTATTGTGGGTTACATATGTTTACTAAGTCTTTGTGCTTACATGGGCTTTATTACTTGTGACAGTACCAGTAATTATCTGTAATCCGGTTAACGGGCGTTTGCGAAACACACGTTCACCTTTACATATTTAACTGTCTGTACAGCACAGACGCATTCATTACACTTTCACATTATATGTGCTGTAGTTGTTGTTCAACCGGGACTGCATTCACATTGGCCAGATGCTGTAACCAGTATACGTTTGGTGTTCTGACTCATTTATATGCATACCCATAGTACATAGCTACATTAACATATGCCTCACCGCTTCACTTACGTCACAGGCATTCATTCTCCTGCTGGGAAAAATGCGGTACTACATGTAACACATTCCCTATTCCCTACTGCTCTGGACCCAAGCTGCATATTTCATCACTGCAGGGACATTCAGAACCCAAAGGCTTATATTCCTGACACATACAGGTCTTTAATTGTCAGGGTGTTCATGTGGTGATGTGGGTTTAGGCTTGTCCGACTGGTGAACGGAACTGCCCTGACCGTGTTCAAATGTCAGACAAAGCACATGGACAGGGATTGTCCATTTTGAACATTTAATCTGTTTACAGACACAGGTGTTTGGGCACCTGTCAGCAGCTTATGATGTTGGCAATACATAATATGGGTGGGGGTGGTTACGATACATAATCCACGGTGAGTGGTGTTCCCATTCACATTTGACTATTTCTTGTATTCATTCTTACGAGGGTTATTATTTTGCACATGACGTAACTATGAATTAACTATGGGTATGCAGTAGTACAGTCAACATATGTGACGGTTTGTTACAGTACATATGTACGGACCTCTGTAATACTGGGGACTACCCCACATCCTTCACGACATTTCCTGCTTATGTACATACTATTATTCAGTGAACTTTCGAAGCTTGTGAGAGCAGTAATTACATCTGTCCCTATTTGTCCTCCCATCCTTTTAGGCTTTGTCCAGGTTTTGTTGCTGTAATAGGTTGAGAGGTGGTGTCGGTATGTGATTGAGTTGAATATATACTGTCGATAATTCAGTGGGGAGTAGGGTTACCACTTGTTCCTCTTTGCGAGGGGAGGTCCCACTTAGGACAGTTGTGTCCTGTGATGACACCTAAGACATGGCAAATGTCCTGTGATTTTAAGACAATAATATATTTCTTATTTTCTGTACTAGTTGCATGATACAGGTATTTTGTATCTGGTACACATAACTATTATTTGGGATAGCATAAGCTATTCAAATGCTATGGCATAAGCTTTTATCTTGGCATACACGTGTAATTCTGTCCTTTGCACTGGCCAGGGGGTATGTTTTATCCTGCAAATTCTCTCATTTCTACAAGGGATGTCCCACCTTGGCCATTTGAACAGGTGGCAACCCTAGTGGGGTGACCTGCATGGTGGACAGCTGTTCCATCCTGCGTAGTATGAATTGCATGTCTGTGTAGAAACTGAACAGTACCATGACTACACATACATGTTTTGTCCAGATGTGTACAGTAATGGACACCGTGGCGTGTAAACAACTCTGAGGTTTCAACAGGTTTCTTATCCCACGCGGGATGTACACACATTTTGACGTAACATTAACGCACGGGAATTTGGATTTACGTACCTGTGATGGGATATCTACAATCATGGGATACATATTTGCAATACGGACACTGCCTAGGACGATACTTCCTACTACATATGGGGAATACTCGCTATGTGCAGGTGTATGGATGCGCAACGCTGGTAGCTGGATTTGGTGGACATTCGGACATGGGTGCGGGTTATGTGCTATACTGGGGTTGTTGCGTATTGCATTTACATGCATGGGTTCTACTTTTGGATATCCCGGTTCCGCATATAGCATCCTATGTGTATGTGACGGTTACGTTCCTGTTCATGTGTATAGCACATTTTAATATACATATGTTTGTGTGTGTTTGGTATACAATTTGGACTGTCAGGTTTCTTTACGGTTGTTATATAGCCACAACTGCCCTGCTGTGTACTATCACTACCACTGTGGTACTGCTGGTGACCATACCCATGGGGCTAGACGTGTGTATTGGCGGCGCGCTGACATGATGCGATTCACTTCCACTGGGTATAACTTCTGACAGTGCAGTACATTACGGACACACGATTTTAAATATCATTTGTTCCATGGACGGAAACTTATATTATGTTGCGTGCATTTCTGTTTGGTTCTCCATTTTGTGTGGCCGGGAACTGTCTTGCATGCTTTGCATACGTTTCATTATCCATGGACACTGATAGGTGCGATTACTATTGCAGGCAGGCTATAATACTCAGCAGTTTAGGTTGCTCATCGCCAGCCGACATTGACACGCCTCTGGGCGCAGCTTAGTAACGCCCCATGCACTCATGCATGTGTCCTATGCACGTGGATGTAGTAGCAGCGCACCTTCATTAATATGCATATGGTGCTACTACACCATTTATACGCCGCACGGCCAGCGCAGGCCTTACACCGGCCTTGCGCCGAGCTTCATGAATCCGGGGGTAAAACTAAATGCAAAGAAATTCATAATAGTATCCTTTGGGAAGTCATCAATCCCTGGTAACTATTATATTGATAACACACCCCTTAGAGCTGACCCAGTAGTCAGAGACTTAGGGACACACATAAATAGTAATATAGCCTTTGATCATCATGTGTCTACAGTGGTGAGGAAATCATTCTATGTTGTGCAACTTATAAACAAAGATATGGCATCTAAGTCTAAGAAAGTCATTGTTCAACTGTACTTGGCATTCATCAGACCTATCATTGAGTACAAGGCCCCCTTTGGTATGTACCTAACCAGGCATATCCAACAACTGGAATGTCCGCAGAGGTTCCTCACTAAAAAAAATACAGGGCATGAGTAATATGTCCTATGCTGACCACCTTAAGGCCCTATCCCTGTATTCTGTCTTTTACAGACTTTTGAGGGGGAGAGCTATGCCTGGCATTCAGGGCATTGTCAGACCTCACTCTGATGGACCTCCTGCATATCCACAAAATAAACAGTACCAGAATTACCTGTTCTAAA
Source organism: Protopterus annectens (assembly GCF_019279795.1). Taxonomy (NCBI): domain Eukaryota; kingdom Metazoa; phylum Chordata; order Ceratodontiformes; family Protopteridae; genus Protopterus; species Protopterus annectens. Next base: position 1,503,067,928 of record NC_056728.1, read on the forward strand.
AACATAAATCTTGCCTGTGATATAAATATTACCTGCTGGGGAGATAGATAGTTATACCAGAGAATGCTCTGTCTATGGAAAAGGCTCCCCATCCATGTGAAGCAGAGCTTCTCCCTAACCCAATTCAAGTGCAACTTGGACAATTGGATAGGAAACTGGAAATTATTCCCTGTTTTGGTACCTATGTCTCTAATGCAAACAGATATCCTGCAAATGGCTCATCTCCCAGGCCCATGTTTACACTTATCAAGGGTGTCAGAAACTTGGGATGCATGGCTAGGCTTAAAAAGGCCCTTGTGGTCTTTAGCCTAGTAAACACATATGAACCTATGAACCTATACATACATAAGATGTGAAAGGACTAAAGACATACAAATTGATAAACTGTGTGCAGATTCTAAAATTTATTCTCAGACACAGCAGATTATAGATATATTTACAAAATTTTATACAAAACAGTTTGGCTCCACAAAAGGGTTGATAAGTTGTTGCAGTGACATCCAGGTAACCTCAGATACTGGGATCAAATTAGATTATATTAATAAAGAACTGCAAAAAGTGGATTTAAGCAAAGCACAGGGAATAGACATAATTAGTAACAATGACCTGGGAACACTTCAGCAAGAACTTACAGTACCATTATATCTATTATTCACTAGGTCATAGAAATATGGGGAGATTCCTCAATATTGGAGACATGCACTTATTAAACCTGTATTTAATGGAAAGAGGAGTAGGACCAATCCAGAGTCATATAGACCCTTAAGACTACTTTCATGTTGTAGAAAAATAATGGAGAAGGTAACATTGGATAAGTTATTGTCAGAACTGGATAGGTTGGGACTTGAAACCTTATATCATCATGCATATATTGAAAATAGATCTATTATCACCTGTAACATGATGTTCTATGACAATATAATAACAACTATGAATGAAAAATTGTGCTGCGGTGTGATTTATATAGATTTAACTTCAGCATTTGATAGGGTCATACACAAAACAGTTATCAAAAAATTAGAACATCTAGGTATTGATGTACTCTTGATAAGATGGATAGTTGCATTGCCTGCAACTAGGACATGGCAAGTATCATACAGCAACTGGACAGGTAAAATTCTTGGTTACAGTCACAGTGTCCCACAGGGCTGTGTCCTAGGCCCTTACTTGTTTAGATTGTATTTTTCAGACCTACCTTTTTCATCTATGGTGTTCTACAGTCTATATGCAGGCAACCTGAAATTAGGTAAACTGATAACATGTTTTACAGATAAGGCATGTCTGCAAAATAACTTGACTAAGTTGACCATTTGAACACAGGAGAATATTATGCTGATAATTACATCAAAAACTAAGCATATGACATTTGGGAGACATAAATTGAAAGGTGAATATTTCATACAGCACATAGCCATTGAAACTGTAGACTCACTTAAGGATCTTGGTATATGGGTAGACCCAGCTCTGAGTTTTTCTAAATATATCAACCAATTGGTTAATGATAGTTATTGAACAATAGGTTGCATTAAAAGATTTATAAAGTCTAGGAAATCAAAAATTATGAAGTTATTGTTGTTAGTTACATTAGACCCAAACTTGAGTATGGAATAACAAAATGGAAACCCTATAAGAAAACAAGCATCTTCAATTTTTCCCTTGAAACTAGACAAACTTTCAACTTAAGCACTCAAGCCATTCATTTCTCAGCCCAGCACTTGCTCAAAATGCATAGCAAGCACTTATAAACCATAGCACTAGACCCTCCTGTACTGTACAGAAGGACAAGGCTCTCTATTCGACATTACCAGCCATCCAGTAAAACAGTTCACTGTACCTATCCAGGCATGTACTCTCCAGTCCAACTAGTAAATCTGGGCATTTTGAGGCAATGTTACAACTGCCTCATGTACACAGACAACCCTCTCCTCCTACCACCAAACAGTAATACATGTGAGAGATGCAATTATACATCCAAACTGGAGGCTAAGCTCTCTCAACCCAAGACTGGATCAGACAGTCAAGAGGAGAAGGGAAATACTTGTATCACACCTCAAGTCTAGACCCATTAAACCAGCACTGACAAAAAACACACATAAATACATGAAAACATACTCGGAGGCTCTAAATAGAACTCTGCAAAAGCAACATAGATCTCCAAAGCAAACATCCAAGCAACCTCCACCCCCTCCAACACAAACCACGGAACACATACTTCACAAAACCAGTGTGTCATGCAATCAGAAACCTTAAGGCAAAATAACATACCCAGCATACTAGTAATAGGTGACTCTATAGTCAGGCACACTGACTTCCCACTCACTAGGCTGAATAAGGAGATTACTGTTAGCTGCCTGTTGGGTGCCAGGATCCACCACATAACACAAGCACTTGGGTCATTCCAGAATAAGTACAAATATGACTCTGTCATTGTTCATGTTGGTGTGTACCTGAGCCGTACCTCCTTGGACTACATGAAAAGAGACATGGCAGAGCTCTCTGATCATGTAGCCCAGGCTGGTATGACCCTGACCTTGAGTAGCATCCTGCCCTCACCAAGAATGATATCACAGTATAAAGAAAAAATTCTCGATTTCAACAATTGTCTAAGTTTCTGGTGTCATTCAAAGGGGATCCAGTGTCTATCCTCCTGGGATGACATGCTCAACAAGCCACTCTGCTTCACTAGAGATGGCTTGCACCTGTCACCCTTAGGCTTTCGAATACTGGCCAAGGCTCTTGCCACTTCCATAGTGCCTTTTTTAGGCAAGGCTCAAAAGACAAACCCACTGCTGTAAATAGCACAAGTAACAAAAAACTGAGGATAATGCTACTCAGTGCCAGAAGTCTAAACCTCAAAATGCATGCACTCAAGGCACTCATCAGTATGGAGAAAATTGATATATGTGCAGTAACAGAAACCTGGTTTAAGTCTCCAGAGAGCACCCTGGCACTACCATGCTACAACTCACACCATACATTTTGGCCACAGAACCCGAACCGAAATACGAAAGGCGGGGGCGTATCCATATTCATCAAGGATACCCACACCTCCAGGTTAGTGGCACAGCACGATGTTTCAGAGATCATTCACGTGCAACTAACAATGAGCAAAACTGCAATTCAAATTGTAGCTTGCTACAGATCATCCACCATGTCCCAGAACCCCCATTCCGTGTTTCTGGAAACACTGTGAAACATAAAGGTCCTACCAAACACCATAATATTGGGTGATTTCAATTACCCAAACATTAACTAGGAGAACTACTCAAGTACTAACTCCATTGCCCAACATTTCCTAGAATTTATAAACTCAAACACCTTCGTTCAACTGGTCAACACTCCCACCAGAGGTGACAACATATTGGACCTGGTCATCACCAACATGGGCGACCTGTGTTCCACACTGGAGGTCAACCCCTCGCTGGATAGATCTGACCATAAACAAATCACTTTGGATATCCACATTCCGCCCCCACCCCTGGACAAGGAAACCACCATGAAAAACTTTTCAAAAGCAAACTTTGTGTTACTTAAGACTGAGGTGGAAAGTTTCAAAGTCCTCATGCCGAAGGATAACACTGTCCAAGCTGAAAAATCCTTTACTAATGCATTCTACAGGCACCTACAAGAATGCATGGATCGTGCCATTCCAAGAAAAAACAAGACTCACTCCTCCAAGAAAAGGAAATCAGTCTGATGGACTCCTGCCATAAACAAGCTATACAATAAAAGGAAGAAACTAGTACAGAAAAGAGTAAAATCCCAAGAAGGGAAGACATCCATGATCAGTATCAGCAAGAAACTATGATCCCTCATAAAATCATCCAAGGCGAGCTTCGAAAGAAAAATTGCCAAGTACTCCAAAGATAACCACAATGCATTATTTAGCTATGTCAAGAATCTAAGTGGCAATGCTCAGATCTGTTTGGAGTTAGTGCAGAATGGCACAAAATACACTGAACTGACCAATATAACCAAACATCCTGGCAGACAGGTTCAGCGCAAACTTCACCCCCCCTCTCACCCCCAAAAGGCCCCATAACCATCCCAAAAGAATGTAGAGTCCCTGAAATCACAGCCACTCAGGTTAAAACAGCCCTCTCCAAAACCAAAAACACAGCATCAATGGGACCAGACAGTGTCCCAAGCTTTATCCTACACGAGCTCAAAGACAAACTAAACCCTCACCTAAACACACTGTTCAAACTCAGCCTCTCCACAGGCTACGTACCCATAGAGTGGTGCACAGCAAAGGTTATTCCACTCCACAAAGGTGGAGCCACAACAAACCCCGGGAACTATCGCCCTATAAGCCTGACTAGCTTGGTCTGCAAGGCTATAAAGCACATCATCATGGAACTCATTAACAGAGACATTGGGAACCTCCAAACACTGGACCCTACCCAGTTCGGCTTTGTTAAGGGCAGATCATGCCTCCTAAACCTGGTGGACTTCCTTGAGACAGTTACCAAGGCTATAGATGAGGGAAAGATGGTACACATAGCCTACCTAGACCTTGCAAAGGCCTTCGACACCATTCCCCATTCTGGTATTATAGACAAGCTCACCAGCCTGAACATAAACCCCTACATCACAAGATGGGCCACCAGCTGGTTAATGGACAAAACCCACATGATGAGAGTTGCAGGAGCTAGGTCTGACTAAACCGGTTACAAGTGGTGTCCCCCAGGGCTTGGTCCTAGGACCCCTCCTGTTCGGCATTTACTTCTCAGAGGTACAAGCAAGCACAGGGGGACTATGGCTGACCAAGTTTGCAGACAACTGCAAACTAGGGGCTATAATTGACTCTCTGGCTGACACAGACATTCTCCATAAGGGTCTCACTGAGACGGATACCTGGTGTCAAAATCATGGCCTCAAGCTAAATGCCTAAAAGTGCATAGTCATTCCCTTTGGAAAAAACAAAGTACCCATAAACTACCACATAGGTGGTAGTCGCCTAAATATGGAAGACATAATAAGGGATCTGGGGACCCAAGTAGATAGTAATCTCACCTTTGATAATCACATTGCCAAAGTGGTTAGAAAATCCTACTACTTGGCCCACCTAATCACAAAAGGGTTCGCATCCAGATCAAAAGAGGTCATTGTGCCCCTCTACTCATCACTCATCAGACCCATCATAGAGTACAACGCCCCATTTGGGATGTACCTTACAAGACACTTCCAACAGCTGGAAAGACCACAGAAGTACATCACCAGGAGGATCACTGGCCTCAAACAGATATCTTATGCAGCTCGACTGAAAAAACTCCAGCTGTACTCGGTTGCATATCACCTACTCAGAGGTGATCTCTGCCTGATATACAAGGCCATGTCCAACCCAGAATTGATGGGCATGCTCCACCTAAAGAAAACCTTATCCCCTCGAGCCACATGCGCTAGGGATCTAAACCTCCCCATAACAACAAATAGGACATAATGGAGGGATAGATTCCTGTCCCAGAGACTTCCCATGCGTTGGAACAAGATTCCTGTCTACATTAGGCAGAGCTCCTCACTAACCACTCTTCAAAAGAAACCTTGACGAGTGGATGGAAAACAGAAAGTTTACCCCGGTGATCACTGCAGTGGCTCTGCTGGACAGAGGCACAGGGAACTAATCTAAGGGGGCGACGAAAGCCAACACATTCTGGCTAGGCTTATAAATGCCTTTGGGCAGATAGCTTAGTACCTACCTATGAATCTATGAACCTATAAACTGGAAAGAGTACAGCAGAAATATACCAAGGACATCCATGGATGTGAAAATATAAGTTATTATGAAAGACTAAAATATCAGAACTTGTGCAGTGTCTCTTACAGATATCTAAGAGGAGATATTACTCAGGTATATAGGGCATTTAGAGGCAGCTACCTCTGAGAATGTTGGGTTTATCAAAAAGTACTTGAGAATCTTCAGACAACCTATTTAGAAGTTTCTATAGGAATGAGAATTGTACTAATTGGTTCTCTGACAGAGTAGCTGATGCATGGAACAGACTACCAAATTAAATTAAATGAAGTACTAGTTTAGATATTTTTAAGAGCAGCCTGGATACTTATTATGGGAACAAGTGTTTTAGTATATTGACAAGCTAGAAGAACATTAATGCCTGTGCTTGAAATATTTGTATGTATGTATATCTGTGCATAATTCATGTACAGCAGAATGTGTAATATATTTGGTGTGCTTGTGAAGATGCACATATGAATGAACATTGAAGTAGCACAACAATGCAACACAGGCACAGCTGAGAGCTCATACAAGTAGGGTTGCCACCTTTTCAAATGCCCAAAGTGGGACATTTTTGGTACAAACGTCAGATTTTGCAGGGCGAAACATACCCACAGCCATTACCAAGGACACAACTTCACTTTTTTTGCCTAAATAAAAGCTTATTGTTGTAGCATTTTAGCTGCTTATTCTGTTTCGTATAACATTTAGGTGTTTCAGACACAGAATAACTGTTTTATGCAACTATTACATAAAATATAGGAAATAATTTTGTCCTAAAATCTCAGGACATTTGCCATTTTTTCAGTTTTTTTGCAGGACACAACTGCCCAAAGAGGGACTGTCCCTCACAAAGTGGGACAGGTGGTAACCCTACATACAAGGGCTACACTACAACATGCCAGATGTGTTTAATTTAGAAATAGGAAGTAAATGGGGTAATAGAACAGTGAGAAAGGAGGAAGACCATGCAAAGAAATACATGGAAAGGCAAGGGGAAGAAAAATGTTGTGTGTGTGGTGAAAGGAGTGTAAAGATATACACACATATATGTTTACATACATATATATATATATATATATATATATATATATATATATATACAAGAGGAAAGAGAGAGAAAGATTTGTAGGAAAGATGCATTTTTTATTTTAGGGGCAATAGGGATGCTGAGGTTAGGAAGGAGGATATAGCAGTGACAGCAGAGACAGACAAACATATAGGACAAAGACTAGCAGGAAAGGCACTGATAGAAAAGTCTGGTCACAAAGGAGATATGCAGGCAGAGACAAGATGGAGAAATGGTGATGTGCTGCACTGGACAGCAAGAAGGGGAGGTTAAGTGACATATAAGGAAGGGAAATTGAGGCACAGGGTGGGATTAGAACTACTTGTCAATCTGCACTAGTGTGGATTCCCTCTCGATTTTACCCAAATTTAAACATCTCTGTGGCTGACAACATGGGTGGACCCTGCCACTGCTGGCTTAATTGTCAGGAACCTGCAGCTATGGAAATCCACCAGTCACAGAAGAACATCTACCAGTGTGATCATTCTGGGGCTCAAGCCACTCGTCCATTTAAGATCTGACCAGAACCTGCACCTCCTGGCGGATGACTGATGACCAGTACCAACAATGCCATTCCCTGATGATTCACATATGCGCTCTCATAAAAGCATGAGCACCAGGGGGCACCCAGAAGAAGTCTAGGCCACCTTAATCACTGTCATAAGAGGCTGGACTGGGTACTGCTTGGGACCCAGTACTTTGGAGTGAGGGTGAAAAATAGTGAGGTGGCTGCTGCAGCTCACATTCGGCTCTCAAAATGAAACTGCAGATTAAAATGAAAATAAACGGAGAGAAACAAATAGCAAAATAATAATAATAATAATAATAATAATAATAATAAAACATGACAGAGAGAAATAGAAGGGGACAAGAATGAAGTGGTATATGACAGGACTTGAAAGATGAAACACTATGACAGCAATAGGGATGGTGATATTAATGTCTGTGGAAATCCTATGGTAAGATTGGATTATTAACTTTTGGGGATATCACCAGCTGCATCCCAGTCATTGTCTGGTAGTGTAGCAGTCTAAGTTCTGAATGTTACCTGTGCGTGCATGCAATTGACAATGCAGCAAGCCAGAAAATAAAAAAAGAAAAGAAATTATACAACTAAACTTGACAACTCTTTGGAAACAAGTGTATTTGGAGCTGTGATATACAGTATGGCAAATGTCAAGATTTGTGGCACAGGTCAGTACTGTTATTACATAAATCATGCCTTAGAATAACCACAGAGATTGGGCATGTGCATTTAACCACTGCAGTTATAATGCACCTCAGATACATATAAGCCTGTACAGTGGTACACAACTGTATGAAAGCTGTCACACCCATGCTCTAGCAAGAAAACTGCAAAGATACAGGCCTGACAGCAAAGCAGCACATTTACTCATCATCTAAATAGTCTTCCTGCCTCCATTGGCAAGTAATATTGTTCTCTTCTATATCCTCCTAATCTGTAAAAGATACAAAAATAGTAATGAGCGCAGCATAAACATGGTTATCAGAATGAGCCTATAGCTGTTCAGTAAGATCTATTCTAAAATGCAAAACATTTAACCATACATAATATGAAGAAGGTTTTTCTCTCCCTAACCTCTTCTTCTTATTGGCAGAGAAGCCCTGTGGGGGGGAGCTCATTCTGGGAACTGTAGCAGTACTGGTAGTGTTCACTATAGAGCATGATGCCCATGGTATTACTCACCCCTCCTAAAGAAAGTTCCAGGCAGATTGGGAACATCACGAGTCTTCCACAAAGTGGTATCAGTGGTGTATGCATGGGCTGCACTTTCTAGTTTAAGTTTTGCTTAAAAGTTAAACTACAGGCTAATACACTCAAGTGTCTTAGCTTTTGATAGCATTTAATCGAAAATCAAAGCATTTACTGTGTTTTCTGTCCTAGCTGTGTAAAAAACTTGAAAAAAAAAAAAAAAAATATTCTTGTTTTCCATACTTTACTGATTAGTTTGTTCCAGTGATCAGATTTTGCTGATCCCTGGGCTTTGTCTTGGTTCCTGTACTTCTCCATTTTCCTTGTTTGGTCAGGGGGAAGTTTCTTTACTCACCAGTGAGAGTGGGGAGTACTGAGCTGCCTGTTTGTCCTCAGAGGAGTGGTTAAAGACAGTAACTTGTAGTTCATTGGCCATGTTGGGTCATTTCCTGTCTTTTCCAGCCCCCTGCTATAAAGCATGCTTTAGAGTGCTTTAGCGCGATTTAGCACGGAGTTGCCACAGGAGCACACAAGAGCAGCGGCGGTTAATCAAGGTTAAACTATTCGGGCTACCTAAAGTTCACTCTTCATTTTTTCCCTTAGAACAGCTCTTCTTGAACTATACTGCTAATCTAACCAGCCTATTCTCTAACTAAAAAGTTCAGCTCTACTTGATTCCTAAGTAGACTATTCTCCATCTGTAAAGCCTAGCACTTGCTCCTAAAGTACTTTTTACTCTGATATAGCACTTTTATTATACATAGTACCCCACCGGCCTAAAACACCACATCCTCAAGTCTTTTTTCAAACTCATCTACATAAAGTTTTTGTCTATTCCTTCTAGCATGGCGAGGGATCAGTTGCTAGTGTCCTCTCCTGCTCAGCTGGTGAATCTGGGAATATTGAGGCAATGTTACAATTGCCTCATGTACACTGACAACCCTCTCCTTCTCCCACAAAACACAAATACATGCAAGAGATGCAAATATATAGCCAATCTAGAGGCTGAGCTCTCTCAACATAGGACTGGCAAGACCAGACAGGAGGAAAAGGTAACCACACACACCACAAACCCAGTCTCACATAGCACTATCACAACTTCAAATCATACACATAAACACACAAAGACATACTCGGAGGCTCTGATCAAAAACCTACCAAAACAGCAGAGGCCACCAAAGCAGACACCCAAACAACTGCCTCCACAGGGCACAGCACATGCAACACATAGACCACAGAGTCAGTGTGCCAAACAGTCACAGCCCTTAAGGCCAAACACAATGCCAGATACACTCGTCATTGGTGACTCCATAGTCAGACACACTGACGTCCCGCTCACCAGATTGAGTAAGGAGAAGGTCACAGTAAGCTGCCTATTGGGTGCTAGAATCCACCACATAACGCAAGCACTCAGGTCACTCAACTGCAGGTACAAGTATGACTCAGTCATTGTCCATGCTGGTGTGAATGACCTGAGACGTACCTCTCTGGACTACATGAAAAGAGACATAGAGGAGCTCTCTGATTATGTAGCCCAGGCAGGTATGACCCTGACCTTGAGCAGTATCCTACCTTCACCAAGAATGATGCCACAATACGAAGACAAGATGATCAGCTTTAATAATTGGCTTAAACTATGGTGTCATTCAAAGGGGATCCAATGTCTGTCTGCCTGGGATGACATGCTGGACAAGCCACGCTGCTTCACAAGGGATGGCTTGCACCTGTCACCCCTGGGCTTCCGGATTTTGGCAAAGGCTCTTGCCACCCCCATTGTGCCTTTTTTAGGCAGGGCTCAAATTCTAAATCTACCACCCTAGAACACAAAAAAGGAAAAAAACTAAGGATAATGCTGCTCAATGCCAGAAGTCTCAACCTTAAGATGCACGCACTCGAAGCCCTTCTCAGTATGGAGAACATCGATGTCTGTGCTGTGACTGAAACCTGGTTCAAGGCTCCTGAGAGCACCCCGGCACTATCAGGTTTTACCTCATATCATGCGTACCGGCCCCAATATCCAGACAACACCAAGAAAGGAGGGGGAGTGTCCATATTCATCAAAGACACCCTCACCTCAAGGTTGGTGGCAATGCACGATGCATCGGAAACCATCCAGGTGCAATTAACCGTAGGCAAGACTACTCTGCAGTTTGTAGCCTGTTACAGGCCACCCTCTCAAACTCAGGAACCTCACACAGCTTTCCTGAAAACACTGGAGGGGATAAATATACCTCCTAACACCATCATACTGGGTGATTTCAACTATCCAAATATAGACTGGGATCACTACTCAAGCCCCAACACTCTAGCCGAAAGGTTCCTAGAGTTCATAAACTCAAATGCCATGGAACAACTAGTCACCATCCCCACAAGAGGAGAAAACATACTAGATCTCATCATCACTAACATGGGGTCACAATGTTCAACACCAGAGGTATACCCATCATTGATGAGATCAGATCATAAACTAATCTCACTGGAAGTCCACATCCGCCCCACCCCAGATAAAAAGACCACAGTGAAGAACTTCTCAAAAGCCGACTTCACACTCCTAAAGACTGGTGTGGTCTCTTAAGGCCCCGAGCCAGCGGAAACCATTACTCAAACCGCTGAATCACTTACAAATGCCTTCTACCAGCACCTCCAGGACTGCATGGATCAGGCAATCCCAAACAAAACAAAGACTCTTTGTACCAAAGGCAAGCGTCCAGTCTGGTGGACCCCAGCCATAAACAAGCTTTACAACAAAAGGAAGAAGCTACTACAAGATTGAGCGAAATCCGTAAAAGGGAAGACACCTTTGATCATTATAAGTAAAAAACTGAGATCTCTCATAAAAGCATCCAAGGCAAATTTTGAGAGAAAAATCACTAAGGACTCAAAAGACAATCATAAGGCCTTTTTTAGCTATGTTAGAAACCTGGGAGGAAACTCCCAGATATGTTCAGAATTAGTGCAAAATGATGTAAAAATCACAGAACCTACAGACATTGCCAACATACTGGCTGACAGGTTCAGTGCAAATTCCCCTCCCCAAAAGGAGAGATATCTATACCAGAGGATTGTAGTCCCCCAAACATCTCAAATGCTCAGGTGAGAACTGCTCTCTCCAAGGCGAAAAACACAGCATCCATGGGACCAGATGGTGTCCCTGGTTGTGTGCTCCACGAACTCAATGAGGAATTAAACCCGCAGTTAGGGCAGCTGTTTAATCTTAGTCTCACCTCAGGATACATACCCAAGGAGTGTCGTACGGCAACGGTGGTCCCACTTCACAAAGGAGGTGCCTCCACCGACCCGAGACTACCGTCCCATCAGCTTGACAAGCCTGGTCTGCAAAGCTATGGAGAGGATCATAATGGAACTCATAAATAAAGACATAGGGGACTTGCAGACTTTGGATCCAACCCAGTTTGGCTTTGTCAAGGGCAGATCATGCCTTTTAAACTTGGTTGACTTTTTCAAAACAGTCACCAAGGCCATTGACGAGGGTAAGGCAGTCCACACAGCCTACCTTGACCTGGCAAAGGCTTTCGACACAATACCCCACTTGGGTATCATTGAAAAACTCACCAGCTTAAATGTAAACCCATATGTCACAAGATGGGTTGCAAACTGGCTAAGTGACAGAACCCACAGGGTCAGAGTTGCTGGAGCCATGTCAGACTCCAAGCCTGTCACAAGTGGTATCCCACAGGGCTCAGTCCTGGGCCCACTCTTGTTCGGTATCTACTTTTCAGAAGTACAGGCAAACACAGGAGGATTATGGCTGACAAAGTTTTCAGATGACTGCAAACTGGGCACCATAGTTGAAAACACATCTGACGCAGACATCCTTCAGAAGGGCCTCATAGAAACGGATAACTGGTGCCAGAGCCATGGCCTAAAGTTAAACGCCAAAAAATGCATAGTCATTCCCTTCGGGAAAAACAAGGTTACCCCTAGTTACCATATAGGTGGCAATCCACTAAACACAGAAGAGGTTATCAGGGATCTGGGGACCCAGGTGGACAGTAACCTTTCGTTTGACAATCACGTTGCCAAAGTAGTTAGGAAGACCTTCTACATTGCCCACCTGATCATGAAGGGATTCACATCTAGATCAAGGGAGGTCATCGTTCCCCTGTACTCATCACTCATCAGACCAATGATTGAGTACAATGCCCCATTCGGAATGTATCTGACCCGACACCTACAGCAATTGGAAAGGCCCCAAAAGTTCCTCACCAAAAGGATAAAGGGTCTCAAAAATATGTCTTATGCTGCCCGACTGAAGGAACTCCAGCTCTATTCAGTCGCTTACCGTCTGCTCAGAGGTGACCTCTGCCTGACATACAAGGCCATGTCCAACCCGGAATTAATGAACATGCTTCACCTCAAAAAATCTAAATCCATCAGAACTACAAGGGCAAGAGACTTAAACCTTGACACGGCTATTAATAGGATGTGCTGGAGGGACAGATTCATCACCCAGAGACTCCCTATGCTGTGGAACAAAATCCCAGTTCATGTGAGGCAGAGCACCTCGCCGGCCTTGTTCAAGAGAAATCTTGACCAATGGATGGGAGATCGCAGGTATACCCCAGGGATAACCTCAGTGTCACTGCTTGACAGAGGCACAGCAAAATAATGGGCATAGTATCCTTCAAACTAAAGGGGTGGCGAAAGCCACAAAACTCTGGGCTAGGCTTATAAATGCCCTAGGGCAGATAGCCTAGTATGAACCTATGAACCTATGTGCAACTTGTGAAGACATCTCTTTGTTTCCCTACCACACCAAGCAGGAACTCTGCCAATGTCAGCCCATGCAGAAGCCATAACCACGTGCCAGGTCAAGTCTATGAGCAACAATGATAGCTGAGATGATACACATTGCAGCAACAACATGACATGTATCGATGAGCAATACAGCAGCAAGATGGGAAAGTGCAGTGATGTGACTGCAACTGATGGTGTGGACTGAGAGTTTGGAATTTTCACAGCTTTCACACATGGCTCTACTACTCTTCAAACAATCAACCACCATGGCATTAAGGTGCTACAAACATGACCCATGCTGTATTGTGCTTCTATTAGTCATTTGACAAGTTTTATAAACTCTCATAGGGATTTGGATGTGGTGGTGCTGCCAGGTATGCATAGTCTGTATAATGACTACCAGGAATGTGCATGTGCAGGCAAGATGCTTGAAACACAATGTAAAGGTGACATCACATTGTTTTATAAGTGTAGTCCAAAAATAATCAGACAATATATTTTTTGTTAATAGAGCATTATGAAAGCAGAATTAGCCTAATAAAATAAATTGTTAACAATGTGTTGCAGACCATGATATAGAAAGTCCAATAGCATGCCTAGCACTGCTTTCCATGTGTATTACTGAATGTAATAGCCACAAACACACTGGCAACAGCAGCTGTGTTGAGGGGGAGGTCCCAGGATGTCTGCATTCACAGGGACTAACTGTGCTGTGGGGGCATGACAGCATAAAGCTAAGAGGTCCTTTTAATCCCCAGCTGACATGTGAGACAGCATAATTGCAGGTATCACTTCAATGCCTATGGTGGCTGGCAATACAGATTGAGAGGGTATGTTGGAAGTAACACACTCTGCTGTAGGCATTCAATTAGAGATTAATTGGTGAGAATATTGTGCGTATCTAATGGGAATAAACCAGTGTAGAATGACCATATTGCATTATCGATGTACAGTGGTGCAACACTGTTATGTGATTATTCTTAGCAAATACCATCATATTTCTTGGGCAGTACCATAAGGGTTGCCAACATTGTGCCTCTTCCCCAAGGAATATATCTGTTCTTTCTCTTTTTAATTTGTTACATGTGGAGCTGTTCTACCAAACGAGTGTGAAGTTGTCACGTACATTAGTTTATACATTTGCATGTCTGTCTCTTTCTCTCACTCTCTCTCTCTCTCTCTCTCTCTGTCTGCTTTCACAGCTGTTGCATGTGTGGATTCAGGCACAGAATATTAAGACATGCTTGATATCTGAGCAGTGTCAGTGCCAGTGACTACCAATGATAGCAAAGCCATTTCATAACAAAGTCAGACAGCACAGTGTAAATGTCAGCAATGGTTACAGTAGGAAGCAGATATGTTGACATGCCTACATTGGGTTTGGACACCTCCCATATCTTCCCACTGACTATGCTGGGACAAGCCAACCATATCAACCATCAAGAGGTACACAGTAGCTGCACATGCTGCAGCTGTGTGCAATGCAGCTACTTCCGACTGTGCAGAAAACACAAGGGAGTGGTTTGTCACTGGACATTAGCATTAAAACCTATGCTTATTCACAGACCTTGATGTTGCACTAGGTATCAATCAGGGGCTGTGTAGGTCACTGATCCAGGCACATATTAATGCCATTTGTACCATGTAGGGCATGATTTGTGTAATGTTTACTTTATGTGATGACATAACTGATGGACCACAATGTCAGTATAGTGATATGGCATATAGGGTCCAGCAGCAAGCCACATTATAATGACATTTCAGGGCAATTTTGCAAATATTGCAAAACTCATAGAGTATGATGGCAGTGATCACTGTGGTTCTGGTATGCATCAGACACATGCGCCATTATTCCAGGCAGGACACTGTACCTGTCACATACCACTCCAGTACCCATGATAGCTTTCATAATGCTCATGGCTGTACATCTAGGCATGGCTGTATCCATACAAGTGGCCACCATTCTTCTTGCTTTAGTGTTCATATACCCCAGAGGGCAGTCTTATTGAGGTCATGAAGTGTCACAATTTCACTGCCATAGACTGGTGATGAGCCTGCAGTCACACGATGGGCCTAGCCTCACATATGAAGCTTAACCCTCAGTCCTAGACAGCATATGATGACTCAAGGCCACACAGTTCTGCATTATACTTGCCACCAGGTGTTGATAACAGTGACATTTCATGATGGGGATGCCCATCTTGCCATAGTGATATAGAGTCTACATCCTACCCACCTGCTCATCCACAACATGTCTTGCTATGTCCACTGAATATTCTTCCATCCACTGCACCTGTGTCTCACTAGCCCAGTAATGTGTGGTCATCCAGACATTTAGGCCAACTGCCCCATGAGGAATCTCCACCCCATCACTGTACAAAATATCTAGCTACCTCAACCTTCTTGTCATTTGCCCAGAAGTACTTCTACCAATCCTAGTCCTTCCCCTTTCTGCCTATTAAGCCATTTCTTATTCTTGTTACAATGCCTTACCCCCATTTGCATATGGTGACACGTCTGCCTGCCCACCTTTTTGTATTATACAAGTTATTTACTGACTGTTGCATAGCATGGCATGGCCAATGATGACCCTCTATACAATAGACTGATGTAGTACTTTATGTATCAGTTTTAGTCTATGCTGTTTCTAACATGACCTGCAGTTGTGGGCCAGATGTTAACTCATTGCCAGTATCACAGTACTGCACCTGCCTCAGTCTTGCATTATCTTCTCCTACAAGTATTTCTAGCACTCAGATGATGAACCCATGCAGCAGCTTTTTACATAAAACCATGTTGGGAAACACCATAGAGACAGCAAATATCTTGCTGCAGGTCATCAGTACACTGTAGTGTACCAGTAGAGGTTTCTGGAGAACAGAATCAGACTTTCAAAACTCAGAGCACATGCTCAGTGATGTTGTGGGTCTGTACTAGTGTGATGTTGTTTGACAGGTTGTATATAAGTGACATCAGCCATGGCTTTGGGTCATATTGAGCATCACCTAAAACACATAACAATAGAGAACATCATGAATGGACTACACTCTGCACATCTGCTGTCTTCTTTGTGTTGCCTGGTGATGGCGATGAACACAATAACAGACTGTTTATACAACTTCCAGTTATACTGAATGTGAAAATCCTGGGAACTGCCTGCATGGTGCACAGACACATTGTGAATAATACCCACTACATTGCATACCACCTGGCAGGTAATGGAGTAAATGCCTTATGTCTGGCATACTGAGTGTCAAGTGGACCAGGTGGAGTGTTGATGGTAATATGGGTGCATTCACAGATCACTGGAATCTGAAGGAAATTGGTGAATTCATGAAATGCTTGCAAAATGTTGTTCTTCTTTTATAAATTCTATGGCCAGCACATCTACTTCTCCACACATCAACAAACTGGTCCAGGATTTATATGGCAGATGCCTGCAAAGCTCCACTATGTCCCCCGAAGTCTAATGGAAAGTCCCTTTAGTAAGGGTGGTTATTTGCCATACAGATGTTAGAGTCTACAGTGATAATGATAGCATTCCATGCATACCATGTGATTCCATGTGATGATTTCACAACTAATGAAGATGATAATCCAACCATCTTATTATGGCCAGTATGTCTATTCACCAGGAAATGACTGCACATAAATTTGCTCTTCAGTATAACTCATCATGTAATCATTATACATTTCTGAGTCATCAAACCATGATATATAACTTCATTACATTTGCAGTTAGCCATTTTTCTGTAAAGCTGTCAATTTGCATAATACTGCATGGTTGTTTGTGTATAAAGCATAGCATGTTTATTTTGACAGTGGTGCAATAGTGCTGCTTCTGCTTCTAAATTTCCTCCACCCTGATCATCACCACTCTTCTCGATATTTCACTCAATGCAGTGTGCTAAGTTTTGTATTACTAAGGCATAGTGGAACTCTGACTTGTATGAGGAATGCTTATAAAACTTCCTAACTATATAATCCATAGTTGTTTATGCATAAAAACCTTTCAAGGAATGTTTTCTGAATAGTCCCATATCTGTGCACCAGGCAAGGAATTAGCACTGTTCTGAGTAATATGTAAAAGGTTTCTAAACAATAACCGATAAACAAGAAAAAAAGAAGGATGTAAAAAAAAAAATGTTTGAGAAAAATGCATATTGGTTACATATACCTAAGTGATTCATCACTGAGACAAAGTAGAAATTCCTTAAGACTCCAAGAGCAGAATGCGTTATTTCTTACATTTATTTCATTGAATTGCACTTCTTAATGCTTATAATTGTGCTATACAGCAAATCTACTACATTTTGGACTGTTATACAGCTTTTTTTTACTGTTTCACTGCATTGGTTCACTGTTTTATACTGTTTCAACTGTGTTTTTCATTGATAGATAGTGTTTCATTACTGTAATTGCATTTTTACTGAATTACTTAACTGTAAACTGATTTTTCTTCTATCTGTGATTTCCTGTGCATTTCTGTGAGGCTTATGTGTTCTAGTCAGGTAGCATAGCCTGGATACAGGCCTGTTGTTATCCAGGCCTGGTTGTTTTGTTTGTTGAGTTTCCAGTTTTTCTGGCAGCCAAATTCTGCTGACAGAGAACACAGAGCAAATTGGAGATGGGGCACTGACCACAACTCTGATCTGTGATATATAACAATAAGTATCCTATTATTTATTTATTTATTTTTGCTTATTTTTAACATTTATTGCTTATTCTAAAATTTTATAGCACCTATTATTGTCTGCTGCATACCTTTTACTGTATTATATTGCTAATAACTAATCTGGATAGTTGTACTAAAATTCTCTGCCTTACAAGGCCCGAAAAATAAGTTTTTTACTGTCACACTGTTTGTAAATCTTTTCTAGCTAGTTTCACTGTGTGTAAGGTATTAACTGGAATTTTTCTCCATTTGTTAAACATCTGTTTGTTTGTCCTGATTGCATTTTTACTGAATTACTAAACTGTATACTGCTTTTTCATACTGAGAGTTGTATTTTCTGTTTTTGCATGCTCTATCTGTGCTTTTTTGTGCATGTATCATGATGTTTCTGTGTTCTAGTCACATAGCATAGTCTGGATAGAGGGCTGCTGTTATCCAAGACTGGTTGTTTTGTTTGTTGAGTTTCCTGTGTTTCTGACAGCAATCTTCTTCTGTTAGTGTCTTGTCTTCTCTGTTATTGAGAGTAACAGGGTTGCCTGACCTTCTCTAGTACAAGTGAATGGTTAAAAGAGCAGGGGCTAGCAGGACTGGGTAGTAATTTGAGCATCTAAATTTTCCATCTTTTCTGGAATTTAAACCCTGTCTCTGCAGGGCCTGTGCTTGTTTTTACCAAGCTGTGGACTTGTGTTTCAATACTGGGACAACACAGAAATTCCCTAAGACTCTAAGAGCAGAATACGTTATTCCTTACATTTATTTCAATGAATTTCACTTCTTAATGCTTATAATTGTGCTATACAGCTAATCTGCTACATTTTTCAGTGTTATAAGGCTTTTTTACTGCTTCACTGCACTTGTGTCATGTTTTATACTGTTTTAACTGTATTTTCAATTGCTAAATAGTGTTTCATTACTGTAATTGCATTTTTACTGAATTACTTAACTGCAAGCTGCTTTTTCATACTGAGAGTTTTGTTTTCTATTGGTGAATGCACTGTGCATTTCTGTACATTATTTGTGAGGTTTATGAGTTCTAGTCAGGTAGCATAGTCTGGATATAGCTCTGCTGTTACCCAGGGCTGGTTGTTTTTTTTTTTGTTCAGTTTCCTGTGTTTATGGCAGCCATCTTATGCTTATAGAGACAGAGAGCTAATTGGATGATGGGCAATGACAACAACTCTGATATGTTATATATAACAATAAATATCCTTTTTTTTGCTATTTTTTATTAGTTATTGCTTATTTTTGATAATTATAGCACGTTTTATTGTCTGATGCGTACATTTTGCTGTATGTTATTGCTAAAACCTAATCCGAACAGTTGTACTGAAATTGCGTGCCTTACAGGGCCTAATAAATACGTTTTTTACTGTCACACTGTTTGTAAATCTTTTCTAGCTAGTTTCACTGTATATACAGTATTATCTGGAAATGTTCTCTATTAAACATCTGTTTGTTTGTTCTGATTTCCTGCCAAGGAGTGTATCATATAGCTGATTTACTAGGAGATAAAAGCATTCACTAGAGTCTCCTAGCTCCTTTATCTGGTTAAAACTTTAATTTAGTGGTTCAGTGCATTTTTTCTGCTGTGATAAACATTTCTGTAGTGTTTTCTCCCTAAAACAGTGTAGTTTGTGGCTGTAATAGTCTTCATTACTGTAATTGCATTTTAACTGAATTACTGAAGTGTAAACAGCTTTTTCTTATTGAGAGTTGTATTTTCTATTTGTGGGTACTCTACCTCTGCTTTTCCATGCATTTTTGAGGTTTCTGTCTTCAATTCAGGTTGCATAATATGGATAGAGGCCTGCTGTTATTCAGGCCTGCTTGTTTTGTTTCTTGAGTTTCCTGTGTTTCTGGCAGCCATCTTCTGCAGATAGTGTCATGTCTTCTCTGTTATTGAGAATAATAGGGATGCCTGACCTTCTGTAGCACAAGTGATTTGTTGAAACAGCAGGGACTAGCAGGATTGGTTAGTAATTTGAGATTCTAGATTCTTCGATCTTTTCTGGTATTTAAACCCTGTGTCTGCAGGGGGCTGAGCTTGTTTTTACCAGGTTGTGGAGTGGTGATTCTTCACTGGGACAAAACAGAAATTCGCCAAGACTCTAAGAACAGAATAAATTATTTGTTGCATTTATTTCATTGAATTGTACTTATTAACAATTCTAATTCTGCTATACAGATAATCTACTTCATTTTGCACTATTATAACGCTGTTTCTACTGCTTCAATGCATTTTTGTTGTGTTTTATACTGTTTTAACTGTATATTCCATTGCTAGTGTTTCTTACTCTAATTGCATTTTTACTGAATTACTTAACTGCAAACTGTTTTTTCATACTGAGAGTTGTATTTTCTGTTCATCATTGCTCTATCTGTGCTTTTCTTTGCATTTTTTGTGAGGTTTCTGTGTTCTAGTCAGATAGCATAGTCTGGATATAGCTCTGCTGTTATCCAGGGCTGTTTTTTTTTTTTTTTTGTTCAGTTTCCTGTGTTTATGGCTGCCATCTTATGCTAATAGAGACACACAGCAAATCAGACAATGGGCACTGACCACAGTTCTGATATGTTATATATAACAATAAGTATCCTGTTTTTTTTTGCTTATTTTTATTAGTTATTGCTTATTCTAGATATGTATAGCACTTTTTATTCTCTGCTGCATACTTTTTACTGTATGATATTGCTAAAAACTAATCTGAAAAGTTGTACTGAAATTGCCTGCCTTACAGTGCCTAATAAATAATGTTTTTACTGTCACACTGTTTGTAAATCTTTCCTACCTAGTTTCACTGTGTATAAGGTATTAACTGGAAATGTTCTCTATTTTATAAACATCTGTTTGTTTCTTCTGATTTCCTGCCAAGGAGCATATCATATAACTGATTTGTTTGCAGATAAAATCATTCTCTAGAGTCTCCTTGCTCATTTATCTGGTTAAAACTTTAATTTAGTGGCTCAGTGCAGTTTTTCTGCTGTGATAAACATTTCTGTAGTGTTTTGTCCCTAAAGTAGTGTAGCTTGTAGCTGTAATAGTCTTCAATATTGTAACTGTTTTTAGATGAATTACTAAAGTGCAAATGGCTTTTTCATACTGAGAGTTGTATTTTCTGACTGTGCGTGCTCTACCTCTGCTTTTCCATGCCTTTATTGTGAGGTTTCTGTGTTCAATTCAGGTAGCATAGTCTGGATAGAGGCCTGTCATTATTCAGGCCTGCTTGTTTTGTTTGTTGAGTTTCCTGTGTTTCTGGCAGCCATCTTCTGCTGATAGTGTCTTGTCTTCTCTGTTATTGAAAGTAACAGGGTTGCCTGACCCTCTTTAGCACAAGTGATTGTTTGAAAGAGCAGGGGCTAGTAGGACTTGGTAGTAATTCGAGTTTCTAGATTCTTCCATCTTTTCTGATATTTAAACCCTGTGTCTGCAGGGGGCAGTGCTTGTTTTTACCAGGCTGTGGAGTGGCGATTCATCACTGGGACAAAGCAGAAACTCCCTAAGACTCCAAGAGCAGAATAAGTTAATTCTTACGTTTATTTCTTTGAATTTCACTTCTTAACGCTTATAATTGTGTTATCCAGCTAATTTACTGCATTTTGCACTGTTATAAAGTTTGTTTACTGTTTCTCTGCATTTGTGTATTGTTTCATACTGTTATAAGTGCATTTTTCATTGATAGTGTTTCATTACTAAAACTGCATTTTTAATGAATTACTTTACTGTAAATTGCTTTTTCATACTAAGAGTTGTATTTTTTGTTTTTGAGTGCATTATCTGTGCTTTTATCTGCATTTTTGTGAGGTTTCTGTAATCTAGTCAAGTAGCATAGTCTGGATAGAGACTTGTTGTTATCCAGGCCTGGTTGTTTTGTTTGTTGAGTTTGCTGTGTTTCTGGCAGCCATCTTCTGCTGATAGTGTTATGTCTTCTCTGTTATTGAATGTAACAGGGTTGCCTGACATTCTCTAGCACAAGTGATCGGTTGAAAGAGCAAGTGCTTGAAGCACTGGGTAGTAATTCGAGCTTCTAGATTCTTCCATCTTTTGTGGTATTTAAACCTGTGTCTGCAGGAGGCTGTGCTTGTTTTTACCAGGCTGTGGAGTGGTGATTCATCACTGGGAAAAAGCAGAAATTCCCTAAGATGCTAAGAGCAGAATAAGTTATTTCTTACATTTATTTCATTGAATTGCACTTCTTAACACTTACAATTGTGCTATACAGCTAATCTGCTACATTTTGCACTGTTATAAAGCTTGTTTTCACTGTTTCACTGCATATGTGTACTATTTTATGCTGTTTTAACAGTAATTTTCCATTGCTAGATAGTGTTTCATTACTGTAATTGTATTTTACTGAATTACTTAACTGTAAACTTTTTCATACTGAGAGTTGTATTCCCTGTTTGTCCGTACTCTATCTATGCTTTTCTGTGCATTTTTTGTGAGGTTTCTATGCTCTAGTCAGGTAGCATAGTCTTAGAAGCCTGCTGCTATCCAGACTTAGTTGTTTTGTTTATTGAGCTTCCTGTTTTTCTGGTAGCCATCTTCTCCTGATAGTGTCTTGTCTTCTCTGATATTAAGAATAATAGGGTTGCCTGAGCTTCTGTAGCACAAGTGATTGGGTGAAACAGCAGGGGCTAGCAGGACTGGGTAGTAATTCGAGCTTTTAGATTCTTCCATCTTTTCTGGTATTTTAACCCTGTGTCTGCAGGTGGCTGTGCTTGTTTTTACCAGGCTGTGGAGTGGTGATTCATCACTGTGACAAAGAAGAAATTCCCTAAGACTCTAAGAGCAGACTACATTATTTCTTACATTTATTTCATTGAATTGCAGTTCTTAATGCTTATAATTCTACTATACAGCTAATCTACTACATTTTGCACTGTTATAAAGCTTTTTTACTGTTTCACTTCATTTGTGCATTGTTTTATACTGTTTTAACTGTATTTTTCATTGATAGTGTTTCATTATTTTAATTGCATTTTTAATGAATTACTTAACTGTAAACTGCTTTTTCATACTGTGAGTTGTATTTTCTGTTTGTGGGTGCATTATCTGTGCTTGTATCTACATTTTTGTGAGGTTTTTCTATTCTAGTCAAGTAGCATAGTCTGGATAGAGGCCTGCTGTTATCTAGTCCTGGTTGTTTTGCTTTTTGAGTTTCCGGTGTTTCTGGCAGCCATCTTCTGCTGATAGTGTCATGTCTTCTCTGTTACTGAACATAAGGTTTCCTGACCTTTTCTAGCACAAGTGATTTGTTGAAACAGCAGGGGCTAGCAAGACTGGGTAGTAATTTGAGATTCTAGATTCTTCCATCTTTTCTGGTATTTAAACCCTGTGTCTGCAGGGGGCTGTGCTTGTTTTTACCAGGCTATGGAGAGGTGATTCATCACTGGGACAAAGCAGAAATTCCCTAAGAATCTCGGAGCAGAATAAGTTATTTCTTACATTTATTTCTTTGGATTGCACTTTGTAATTTTTATAATTGTGCTATACAGCTAATCTACTACATTCTGCACTGTTATAAGGCTTGTTTTTACTGTTTCACTGCATTTCTGTACTGTTTTATACTGTTTAAACTGTATGTTTCATTGTTAGGCAGTGTTTCATTACAGAAATTACATTTTTACTGAATTACTTAACTGTAAACTGATTTTTCCTATTGAGAGTTGTGTTTTCTGTTTGTGCATGCTCTATCTGTGCTTTCTGTGCATTCTGTGTGAGGTTTCTGTGTTCTAATCAGATAGCATAATCTTAGAGGCCTGCTGTTATCCAGGCCTTGTTGTTTTGTTTGTTGTGTATCCTGTGCTTCTGGTAGCCGTCTTCTGCTGATAGTGTTTTATCTTCTCTGTTATTGAGAGTAACAGGGTTGCATGACCTTCTCTAGTACAAGTGATTGGTTGAAAGAGCAGGGGCTAGCAGGTCTGGGTAGAAATTTGAGCTTCTAGATTCTTCCATCCTTTCTGTTTTTTAAATCTTGTGTCTGCTTGTTTTTACCAGGCTGTGGAGTTGTGATTAATCTCTGGGACAAAGCAGAAATTCCCTAAAGTTCTAAGAGCAGAAAACATTATTTCTTACATTTATTTAATTGAATTGTACTTCATAACACTTACAATTGTGCTATACAGATAATCTACTTCATTTTGCACTGTTATAAAGCTTGTTTTACTGTTTCACTGCATTTGTGTACTGTTTTATACTTTTTTAACTGTATTTTTCATTGCTAGTGTTTCATTGCTGTAATTACATTTTTACTGAATTACACAAATGCAAACTGCTTTTTCATACTGAGAGTTGTATTTTCTGTTCGTGATTGGTCTATCTGTGCTTTTCTGTGCATTTTTTGTGAGGTTTCTATGTTCTAGTCAGGTAGCATAATATCCTTTTTTTGCTTATTTTTACTAGTTATTGTTCATTCTAGATATTTATAGCACCTTTTATTGTCTGCTGCATACTTTTTTGCTGTATTTTATTGCTAATAACTAATCTGAATGGTTGTAGTAAAATTGTCTGCCTTACAGGTCCTGATAAATAAAGTTTTTACAGTCACACTGTTTGTAAATCTTTTTCTAGTTAGTTTCACTGTGTGTAAGGTTTTTAACTGGAAATTTTCTCACATTGTTAAACATCTGTTTGTTTGTTCTGATTTTCTGCCAAGGAGTGTATCATATAACTGGTTTGTTTGTAGTTAAAAACATTCTCTAGAGTCTCCTTGCTCCTTTATCTGTTTAAAACTTGCATTTAGTGGCTCACTGCTGTTTTTCTGCTGTGATAATCATGTCTATAGTGTTTACTTGTGACTTTTCAGTTGCGCACCCCACTGCAAATTTGATTTTCAACAATATCCCAGTCTAGTGTCATTAGTTCACTCTATCTAATACAGAGAGAACATTTGAGGAGGCCAACCCACTTAGGTTCTTAACCTTGAACTATCTTCTGTTCCTCCTTTCTCGCTTTCCACTTTATTAAAAACAAAATCTTTGCTAGAAAATCCTTGTGTTTTGACTAGGTGTGCTTCTCAACTGATAAGTATATTTTTTGCACTTTTTATCTGTTCAGAGTTGATATGAAACAATACTTTAGTAGAGTTCAGAATACAGTTTGAATAAATTGCATTTATTTAAACTGTATTTGCTTGAATATTGCTACACACTCAAGTGTGCTAGCTTGCACTGCACTTTAATTATTTTTATTGCTGTTTTAGCTGATTTTCTGTAAAAAAAATTCTAAGCTTGTTTCCTGTCTTCCCTGTAAGTAGTCTAGTCCAGATACAGATTTGCTGTATCCAGGACTGTTTTTAAGCTTCTGTGCCCCCCAAGCCTTTTTGTGTTGGAGGGAAGCCTTCTAGCTTATCAGTGGGAGTGGTAAGCACTAGGTAGTCTATCTATGACAAAAATAGTGGTTTCTTGCTCAGAAATTGTAGTTTATTGGCTGTTTAGGCAGTTTTTCCACCTCTTTCAACTTTTTGATTTAAAAGCTCGCGTTTGCACTTGCTTCCCGCCTTTCCGGTAACTAGTCTAGTCCAGATACAGATTTGCTTTATCCATGACTGTTTGTAAGCTTCTGAGCAGTGCCAAAGTATGCTATTCAATTTTCCCTTAGATCTACTAGTTCTCTCCTCTCCTGCACATTTACTAGTTTATTAGTCTAGCACTTTACCAGACTTCTTGTAGCAATTATTGTAGCACACAAAAGTGCTACCAGCACTAAACATTCTGCGAGGAAACAGCTCCAGTACTTATTATTAATGTCCACCCCTCCAGACATGTCTAAAAATCAGTTCCCTGTGCTTTCTCCTATTAACCTGGGGAACTTCGGCATCCTGAGGCAATGTAGCAACTGCTTCATGTACAGTGACAACCCTCTCCTCTTACCTCCCAACATTCAGACTTGTGAGAGATGCACTTATATATCAAAATTGGAAGCCACACACTCTCCAGCCAAGACTGGAATAGCTGGTCAAAAGGAGAAGGTCAACACTTGCACCACACCACATGGAAAACATAGCCTTCCAGAACACACACCAGCACTGCCTTCACATAAAAAGGGAAACCACACACCCAACTTAGTGGAGGCTCTCAATAAAAATCTACCCAAACAACAGAAACATCCAAGGCAGAAATGCAATCGACCACCACAACACAACATTAATAACAAGACACGTAAATCTCCCAGTGTACCATGCAACCGAAGCCCCTAAGGCAAAACAGCATGCCCAACACACTAGTCAAAGGTGACTCGATAGTGAGACACACTGATATCCCACTCACTAGGTTGAATAAGGAGAAAGTAACAGTCAGCTGCCTGTCAGTTGCCAGGATCTGCCACATAATGCAGACACTCAGGTCCCTCAGCAACACGTACAAATATGACTCAGTCATTGTACATGGCGTGAATGACCTGAGACGTACCTCCCTGGACTACATGAAAAAAGACATGGAGGAACTCCTGGATTATGAAGCCGCAGCAGTTGTGACCCTACCCCTGAGCAGCATCCTACAATCACCCAGAATTATATCACAGTACAAGCAGAAAATGATTGATTTCAACAATTGGCTAAGTTTCTGGTGTCATTCTAACGAGATCCAGTATCTGTCTGCCTGGGATGACATGATTGACAGACCTCAATGCTTTGCAAGAGATGGCCTGCATCTGTCACCCCTGGGCTTCTGGATACTGGCCAAGCCTCTTGCCACCCCTATAGTGCCTTTTTTATGCAGTGTTCCAAAGACCAAATTTCCACTGTAAGAGCTACAAACAAATGTAATCTGAGGGTCATGCTGCTCAACGCTATAAGTCTAAATCTTCGAATGCACTCACTCAAAGCACTCCTTAAAATGGAGAACATCGACATTTGTGCTGTAATGAAGACCTGGTTCAAGGCAAAATAAAGTACCCTTGCACTACCAGGCTATAACTCAGAACTTGGACTGAAGCTCCAAAAGCAGTGGTGTTTCCATATTCATAAAGGATGCACACACCTCCAGATGGGAAGCCCAACATAACGCATCAGAGATATTTCAGGTCTAGCTAACATTGGGCAAGACAGTGATTCAGGTCAAAGCCTGCTATTGGCCCCTAACCATGTCCCAAGACTCACACTCCACATTACTAAGCACCCTGGAGAATATTAGGGTCCCACTTAATACTCACACACTGGGTGACATCAACTACTCCTCCATTAACTGGGAAAACTACTCATGTACCAATACACTTGCCCAACATTTCCTAGAATTCATTAATTCAAATGCCTTGGACCAGATTGTTCATACCCACACTAGAGGCACTAACATCCTTGACCTGGTAATTACTAACATGGGCAACCGTTGCTCTACACAAATAGTTAACTCTTCCCTGGTTAGATCAGAACAAAAAGTAATCACCTTGGAATTCCACATCCTTCCCACCCCCCCACCACCCGCAAAGGTAACTACCATGAAAAACTTCTTCAAAGCTAACTTTGGGCTCCTAAAAACAGTGGTGGCTAACTTCACGGCACCCATCCAAATGGAAAATAGTTGCATGATCGCTGAATCATACATCAATGTACTGTACGGACACGTGCGTAAATGCATGGATCTCACCATACCCAATAGAACCAAGAAGCTCTCCTCCAAAAAAAGGAAGCCAATCTGATGGTCCCCAGCCATAAAAAAACTCTACCACAGAAGGAGGAAACTGATGTGGAATAAGGTGATGTCCAAAGAATGGAAAAACACCCTTATCAGTCTCAACAAAACATTGAGATCCCTCATCATATCCTCTAAAGCTAGCTATGAAAACAGAATTGCAGCAGATATTAAAGACAACCACAAGGCTTTCTATAGTTATGTAAAGAATCTCCATGGCAATACCAAGATTTTCTCTGAACTACTGCACAATAGTACCTCGTAGACTGAGCCAACAGATATTGCCAACATACTGGCTGAGAGATTCAGTGGCAACTTTACCCCTCTCCCCCACCAAATGACCAACCACAATACCAGTAGATTGCCAGGCACCCAGTATTACTGCTGCACAGGTTAAAACAGCACTGTCTAAGGCCAAGAATACAGCTTCTGTGGGACATGACAATATCCCTGGCTGTGTTCTACATGAACTACAGAGTGAACTAGCACCACACCTGTGTGCCCTGTTCAATCACAGCTTCACCTCAAGTTTTGTCCTTACCAAATGGCACACTGCTACAGTCATCCCTCTCCACAAAGGAGGAGCGACTACAGACCCTGGAAACTATCACCCCATTAGCCTGACGAGTCTGATATGCAAAGCTATGGAATGCATCATCATGGACCTAATAAACAAGGATATAGGAAATCTCCAAACTCTGGATCCCACACAGTTTGGTTTTGTGAAGGGTAGATCATGCCTGCTCAACCTGGTCAACTTCTTTGAGTCAGTCACCAGAGCTGTAGATGAAGGCAAGGTGGTTCATACAGTTTACCTTGATCTGGCCAAGGCCTTTGATACCATTCCCCACTCAGGAATCATAGAAAAACTCATTAAGCTAGGCATCAACCACTATATCACAAACCAGAGAAGAATTAAAACGACCCAATAAATACAACAACGAGGTCCTTGTCAGCAAAAACGACTCAACAGAAAAGTCCTTAATGCAGTTTATTTGTAAAACAAGACAGAGCGTTTTCACCACAGAATTCTGTGGCTTCTTCAGAGGAAGTATAAAATACAAAAATGCACTCCATGTATATCAGGAAATTCAGGAAGTGACATCTTCCAATTTCCTGAAGACCAACAATTATAAAGTTGCATTTTTATACACAAGTATACATGTACCTCTATACTGATTTAAAATTTATTTAAAAACATGTGTATAATAGATATGTGTAAAAACATATGTTATGAAGTACATTTAAATAAAAAGGGGCCAGCTTACCTATTTAAAAGAATATGTAAACATACAATTATTACTACATTTGTCTATTATTAACACAATGAGTTATATATGATGTTATCTAAGCCTGAAACCATCATAACTTAAATTTATTTAACATCAAAAAAATATATATAAAGCAGTACCCATTTATTTACCAGTAAGAATGGGTATCCGTATGTGTAATACTCCAACATAAGCCTATGCATGTAAGTAAGGTCATTAACTACACTATTTTTATAATCGATGTTACAAAAGTAATGGCTTACAAAAAAACCTGTGTTTCCCCACTAGTCTATCTAAGGTAACTTCTCAATTTCAATACAGGGGCAATATTACAATTACTATTCAAGCTATTCAACTATTTTTTCGTTAATCCTGGAGAACCGGGAACTAGAATGGCAATTACGCCTGGATGCGTTTAGTCATCCTGGCTTGAATAGTAATTGTAATATTGCCCCTGTATTGAAATTGAGAAGTTACCTTAGATAGACTAGTGGGGAAACACAGTTTTTTTTGTAAGCCATTACTTTTGTAACATCGATTATAAAAATAGTGTAGTTAATGACCTTACTTACATGCATAGGCTTATGTTGGAGTATTACACATACGGATACCCATTCTTACTGGTAAATAAATGGGCACTGCTTTATATATATTTTTTTGATGTTAAATAAATTTAAGTTATGATGGTTTCAGGCTTAGATAACATCATATATAACTCATTGTGTTAATAATAGACAAATGTAGTAATTAATAATTGTATGTTTACATATTCTTTTAAATAGGTAAGCTGGCCCCTTTTTATTTAAATGTACTTCATAACATATGTTTTTACACATATCTATTATACACATGTTTTTAAATAAATTTTAAATCAGTATAGAGGTACATGTATACTTGTGTATAAACATGCAACTTTATAATTGTTGGTCTTCAGGAAATTGGAAGATGTCACTTCCTGAATTTCCTGATATACATGGAGTGCATTTTTGTATTTTATACTTCCTCTGAAGAAGCCACAGAATTCTGTGGTGAAAACGCTCTGTCTTGTTTTACAAATAAACTGCGTTAAGGACTTTTCTGTTGAGTCGTTTTTGCTGACAAGGACCTCGTTGTTGTATTTATCAACCACTATATCACTAGGTGGGTTACAAACTGGCACACAGATAGAACTCACAGTGTGAAAGTAGCTTACTCCAAGTCAGACTGCCAACCAGTCACAATTGGAGTCCCACAGGGTTTGTTCCTGGGTCCTCTCCTGTTTGGTATCTACTTCTCTGAAGTGCAGACCAACACAAAGGAACTCTGGCTGACAAAGTTTGCAAATGATTGCAAGTTGGGAGCTATTATTAACTCCCCAAGTGATTTTGACATCCTACAGAAAGGCCTCACTGAGACCAGCGACTGAGATCAGAACCATGGGCTTAAGCTCAATGACAAAAAATGTTTCGTCATCCGCTTTGGGAAAAACTCGGTTCCCATGAATTATCACATCAATGTTAGTCTACTGAACACAGAAGGTGATATAAGAGATCTGGGAGCACAGCTTGACAGCAACCTCTCTTTTGACCATCATATTGCCACTGTGGTCAGAAAGTCCTTCTATGTGTCACATCTCATTACTAAGGGTTTTGCATCCAGGATGAAAGAGGTCATTGTCTCCGTGTACTCTTTCCTCATTAGGCCAATGATTGAGTACAATGCCCCATTTGGAATGTACCTCACTAGACACCTGCAACATCTGGAGAGGCAGCAAATGTACTTCACATAGAGGATCATAGGCCTTAAACACTTATCCTGTATGAACAGACTCAAAAAACTCCAATTATTCTCTGTTTGATATTGCCTACTTAGAGGCAATCTCTGCTTAACTTACAATGCCATATCTGACCCAGCTCTGTTAGAAATGCTGCATCTAAAGATATCCCAATCCCTCCGCACCACACACTCAAGAGAACTCAACCTCATTACCACAATCAACAGAACCCATAGACTGCCCATGCTATGGAATAGACTTCCCATACATGTCAAACAGAGCACCTCAATGGCCCTCTTTAAAAGAAATCTTGATGAGTTGATGAGAAATGGAAAATTCACCCCGGGGATCTACTTGACAGAGGCACTGGGAACTAAGGTCAGGTGGCACGATGCCAGGGTAATCCTATGGGTGAGGCTTGTAAAGGCTCCAGGGCCATTAGCCTAGTACACACCTATGAACCTATGAAACTATAAGAACACTAAGAAAGCCAATGGTCCCCTGTAAGCCTGAAAGAAAAAAGTGAGTACCAGAAACAGATGAATAGGTATGCATTGTGTAGTAGTAGTAGTAAATACATTTTTGCAGCTATTACTTCACTATAGTGTCCCATTGTCAGCTTTAAAATCTTTGAATAATCTGTTATTTTTCTATTTTAAGCTGCCCATCACTGAAATCACGGTGTATGTTAAACAGGACAGTCTGGGGATATGCTATCCATTAACAACAAGTAAATATAATACTCATGCATGCTTCAAGAAGGACTTTTGCTGTCATATTCACATGAAATAATGTATGACATGAGTTATGTACTTGAAAGTAATTGTATAATGTTTAAGAAAACAAATAATGCTTCAACTTTATAAGGAGGAATAGCAGAAAACCATTCTGTATTTGAACAAATGCTATATGGCTACATTTTTGTCTAATTATATGCCAAGACTTTCTAACATGCACTGCAAGTTACATTTTTGGTTTTGCCTTGACTGTAATTTTTATCTTAATGATAAAAATGTGCCAAAAATATCTTGGTCTGTTGTGAAGGAAAAGTTTTGCATTTACTGAAGGTGTTAGAGAATGGAACACTATTTGGCTCACTTCTCTTGTCATTTTCATAATAAACCAAAGTATAATCAAAAAAAGTTGTTTGCATATTCTCATTAATTAATCATGCAGCAGGTGTGGACAATGAAAAGGGGAAGAAAGTGAGCCAGTTAATGCATTTTCCACTGTTCTGAACATTTGTTGACTAAATAGGTATTCTGAGGCTGGTTGTATGTTTACATTGCTCATACAAATGTCCAGTACATATCAACAATTGAGAAGAGATCTTAGGGGAGATAACTATTGAACTAGATGATGTTAAACACCCTCCCAATGAAAGAGAAAAAAATTCTCACTACTACCTTAAACTACACTCTGTACCAGCTCTCATATATGTGCTCCAGTTTAAAATTCCCAAGTATCAGCAGAGTGCACAAAAAAAGATGAACAGCATAACGCCAAACACCTTTTCCCATAGGAAATAATTGCTGGTGTGATTTCTGTGTGGATTTGATGATTCACCTCTTCAGAGTGACCATGGAGTTGGTATATATATATATACATTCCAGAGGTGGAGGGGTGGATTGCTCACCTGCAAAAAAAAAAAAAGAAAGAAAAAAGAAGTTTTTCACCAATATATATATATATATATATGTATATAACTTTTAGGAAGTCAGATTTTCATAGTTGAGCCCTTTGCACCAAATTCATTCATGTTATTTAAATGCCATTTAAAATATGTCGGAGTTAAGAATCCACCATACACACATCCATGTTTTCCCATTTTCATTATTTTTATAAGCAGACATAGTATCCATTAATTCTTTGAATAGTTGGTTGTAATACAAAATAACTCCTGCACTTGTGGATCTTTAAATGTTACTGTACATACATAATTTATTTTATTTGCTCTTATCAAGCCACAAAAAACAATGCCAAGAACTCTCCTCCCCATTTTATGTAAGGGACATTCATTTAGTTTCACACAAGTGTAATAACCTGACATTATTTTATAGTCTGCAAGCTTTTGAGATTTGTTTGCAGTTAAAGTCTCTTTTGTTTATAGGCGAAGCAAGCATCTCAGGCTCATGGAGACCAACAGGCAAATAAGAAAACCAGCAGGGAAACAATCCACATGTAATAGCGTATCACATTCTCAAACCAGCAGTGGTTCATATACAAACTAGCTTCACAGGACAAGTAGCTTAGTTAGAATAAAATACAACAGTGACTGCAATCAACATAAATAAATGCAGAATAGGAAGGAAGAAAAACCTGCAGTTACATTTACTGTGGAAATTTTAGCACAATTTACCATCAGAATTACCTGATCTTTTATTGTTAACTGCAGATATTATAAGAAGTAATACAATTGCCAATTGTATCCTTACATAAGATTAATTAAATTAATATAACGCAACTATCAAGGCTGAAGAATTACTCACCTGTTTCACTTATCAGTTTGTATTAATTTTCTGGGATACTAAAACTTAAAGTTAAAAAAAGAATGAATTTCCTTAACCTTGCACTTTGAAACAACTATTACCTTTCAGCATTTATAAATCAAATGACATTTCAAGTTTCAGTTTGTGGCACCATTGAGAAGAAACTATTGCATTAGTGCTGGAAGGTCATTTTTATGAGGAGAAAAATAACAGTTTGTTAATCTTAAAACACATCACCCAGGGCAGTGTAGTAAATTGCAAGTGCAGTTAAACTACCTTCTGAAGAAAATACATTCATTTTAACTCCTAACCTGTAGGTAGAAAAAAAATACATCAGTCTTGGTTGAACTCATCTTCTTTCTGTATTGCTTGGATGAAGTACTTTTCTTATTACACAAGAGAATTGATGGGGAAGTTGAAACCAACACCTGTTTGTTTACCAGATTTGCTTGACTGTAGAACTGCACACATTTTAAAAACATGAAAAAGCAAATGGCAAGACTGCCAGTGGCCTTTTGCAGCAGTATGACAAACTTACTACAGCATCTTGAACTTACCTCACAAAATCAGCATACTATGTAACTCATTTCCCCTGTATATGTATATGTATATGTGTATGTACATGTGTATGTATACGCATATGTATATGTATATGTAGATGTATATCTATATGTGTATGTGTATGTATATGTGCATGTATATGTATATGTATGTGTATATGTCTATGTGTATGTGCATGTATATGTGTATGTGTATGTATATGTATATATATATATATATATATATATATATATATATATATATATATATATGTATGTATATGTATCTGTATATGCATAAGTATGTATGTCTGTTTTTGTGCATGCATCAACACAATTAGCATGTGGAATTCTCTCTCTCTCTCTCTCTCTCTCTCTGTAGATATATATAGTTTTTTTTTTTTTGTGTGTTTTGCTTTTTTTCTAGTATATAGCTTTGTATCTCCTAGTGAGAGTAATGACCAGGTTGAGGAGACCCTGGAGAGGTGGGGATATGCTTTATAGAGGAAAGGAATGAAGGTCAGCAGGACTAAAACAGAATATATGTGTGTAAATGAGAGGGAAGGTAGATGAATGGTGAGGATGCAGAGAGTAGAGTTGGTAAAGGTGGATGAGTTTAAGTACTTGGGATCAACAGTTCAGAGTAATGGTGAGTGTGAAAGAGAGGTGAAGAAGAGAGTACAGGCAGGGTGGAATGGGTGGAGAAGAGTGTCAGGAGTGATTTGTGACAGACGGGTACCAGTAAGAGTGAAAGGGAAGGTCTTCAAGAGGGCAGTGAGACCAGCTATGTTGTATGGGTTGGAGATGTTGGCATTGACAAAAAGGCAGGAGTCAGAGCTGGATGTGGCAGAGTTAAAGATGATTTGCACTGGGTGTGACGAGGGTAGACAGGATTAGGAATAAGTATATTAGAGGGTCAGCTCAGGTTGGATGGTTTGGAGACAAAGTCAGAGAGGCAAGATTGCGTTGGTTAGGACATGTGCAGAGGAGGGATGCTGAGTATATTGGGAAAAGGATGCTAAGAATGGAGCTGCCAGGTAAGAGGAAAAGAGGAAGGCCTAAGATAAGGTTTATGGATGTGGTGAGAAAGGACATGCAGGTGGTTGGTGTGAAAGAACAAGATGCAGAGGACAGGAAGAAATGGAAACAGATGATCTGGTGTGGCGACTCTTAACAGGAACAGCCAAAAGAAGATGAAGAAAGAAGAAGTTTTGTATCTCCTGCAGCATAACATTTCTCATGCCTGTCAATGCAGTGGTTTAATGGTTACAACCCTTATCCTGCTATACCAACTGCACTTTTAACTCTTTTTTTTTTCCTCTTGGACAAAAACATAAGTAGGTGGAGCTACACTGCAAGGTTAGAAATGCATTTTTAGCAATATTTTCCTTTGAATGTTACTTCAAAATAGCACATGCGCAATTCCCCTTGCAGTCCATTGCCTCATGGAAATCCTTTTTTTTTTCTTTGTTTTGTTTTGTTTTTATATCATTTCCTCCACACATATATAAACATCTCCAACCCACACCCTGCACACCACACACCCTTACCCCCCCCTAAATAAATAAAATCACATGGGTACAGAGCATGTAATTTACACAGTGACTGTATCACTGAAGCAACAGTATGTTTAATCTTTTAAAATGTGTACCATATAAGTCCATTTTGATGTGATGATAAGACATTGTTACATGTGCCTAAACAAAGAAATAAAAGCATTTATTGTCAGTTTAAAGATGTAGAAACTGCAGAAAAACTGGATAAGAACTATATATTTTCAATCTACTCATTAGAGCACCTTGATAGTAAGGCTAAATCACTCATTCACTGAATTTGTAATAGGATGTTTTTGTTGTTATTCTGAACTTCTGATTAGCAAATTTTGATGAAGAAATTGTTTACACAAAACTGCTATGTACATTATGTCATGCCACAGTTAAGCACAATGGCATGTGAATGTGAGAAATAGTAATTAGATTTGGAAAAAAACTTACAAAATCCATATAGCACAATTGTTGGTAACATTCTGATATCTTATTATAGTGTAGTAGTATATATATATATATATATATATATATATATATATATATATATATATATATTTTTTTTTTTTATGCAAATAAAAACTGCACAAACATGGTAGAAAGGCATTTGCTACATGCAAACATGAGAGGAATGATCCCCAGGTGAGGTTTTGCACTCTTGCTACAGTGTCTCATATGGTTATAATATGAAACACAACAACTCTTTGCATGTCGGAGCTCCGCTTCTACTACAACCAAGGTTTTAGGGTGCTCCATTCCCCCTTGTTTTGAGATCACACAAGCATAATAATGTCGAGGTTGCTGTAGAAGAAAATTTTGCCTGGTCTCCTGGGTTCTTTCTTTTTTTCTACTGCATGTACAAAATGCCATGCTTTTATCACTACTGTTGAGTTTTTTTATAAAATTAATGAACATTAATACTATCTAAGGCCTACTGTTTTTTACTTCTCTGGTGTCAAATAACACTGTTTCAGCAGAATGGACGTTGTGCTTTCTTCCCTCTCTCTCTGAAAAAAAGCCTTTCAGATGTCAGTGCTTAGCATTTAGCAGTTTTCCCATTCTAGTAAGTGGTAATACTCACGGCTGCAGTGTTAGCCCCTCTTGAGTCAAATCAGCAGTGAGAAATATTTCTCCAGCTTGCTGTTTTTAGTGTATCAGTAGGTAGGACTATCAACAGAACTACATTCTTTCTGCTTCTGTTTATCATGCTTTGTTGACCTGAATTTGTCCATAACAGATTTAAAAAGAAAAAAAGTCATGGGCATTCAAAAGTGCCATATAGCTGAAACACCTGATGTCCTTAAAGGTTCATTTGCATATATCCCATGTGCCCCTAATGCAGAAGGATTAAGGAATCACGCAATGCAAACTCTGCTTTGCTCGATATTTCTTTTAGTTATTACTGATTTGTTTGCCTGCATGAGCTTTTTACTCATTGTTTTAGTTTGTTAGTTGGGATATTTTGCAGACATCCTAATGGTTGTCGACACCAGCTGGGTACAACACCCCTGTGTTTCTAAAGATTAACAAAATAATCCAGTTATGCAGTGCTGATGATGTCATAAGAAAGTTGAAGTATGCATATCCACAGCTAAAAAAACAAAACAAAAAAAGTAATGGACGTTCAGAACTGTTATATCGCAACACCTGATGTTCTTAAAGTGGCATTTGCATATCTCCCATGTGCTTCTAATGCAGGAGGTTTAAGGAATTACACAGTGGAAACTCTAGCTTGGTTAGATTTTTTTTAGTTATTATTTCTGTTCGTCATGTCATTTTCTAAACTGTGAATGACTGCAGTGCATATGAATTACTTTCCAAAGCACAGTTTATATTTCTGTTAGTCATGAATGCATAATACTTCTGTTTTTTTTAAACATTTCCTTTCTATCTGTATTACACCCTCTAAAAGTTTGATCAAACTGAGTCTAGTATTCCTTTCAGCATCCTACCCTTTAAAAAAATATTGCACTTACATAGTTTTGCACAAGGGCGGTTAGAGAAAATGTTTTTAAACATCATGTCAGATAATGCACCGCAATAATAGCTCTAGTAGTGTGTCTTTCAAAAATAAAACTTTTCCCAGGTGTAGACTTTGTGCCCACTGAATGGCACACATCACCGGTTATTCCACTCCACAAAGGAGGAGCCACCATGAACTCCGGGAACTACTGCTCCATTAGCCTAATGAGCCTGGTCTGCAAGGCCATGGAATGTATCATCATTGAACTTATAAACAAAGACATTGGTAATCTCCAAACTCTGGACCCCACCCAGTTCGGGTTTGTAAAAGGCAGATCATGTCTTCTAAACCTGGTAGACTTCTTTGAAGCAGTCAGCAAAGTTGTAGACGAGGGTAAGGTGGTTCACACAGCCTATCTAGATCTCACCAAGGCTTTTGACACCATCCCCCACTCTGGAATTATAGATAAACTCACTAATCAAGGTATAAATCCCTATGTCACAAGATGGGTTGCCAACTGGCTCACTGACCGAACCCACACTGTGAAAGTAGCAGACTCCAAATTCGACTTCAGACCAGTGACAAGTGGAGTACCACAGGGTTTAGTCCTTCGCCATCTCCTGTTTGGTATCTACTTTTCTGAAGTAGAGGCTAACACAGAAGGTCTTTGGCTAACAAAATTCACAGATGACTCCAAACTAGGAGCCATAATCAAAACTCCTAACAATGTGGACATCCTACAAAAGGGCCTCACTGAGACAGATGCCTGGTGTCAAAGCCATGGCCTAAAGCTCAATGCCAAAAAGTGCATTGTCATCCCCTTTGGTAAAAACTCTGTACCCATGAGCTACCACATAGATGGTAGTCTAACCCCAAAAGTGTGATAAGAGACCTTGGGACACAGGTGGACAGTAGTATCTCCTTTGATAATCACATTGTCACAGTAGTCAGGACATCCTTCTACGTGGCACACCTCATCATAAAAGGTTTCTCATCCAGGAAAAAAGAGGTCATTGTTCCCCTCTACTCATCACTCATTAGACCCATTATAGAGTACAACACCCCTTTTGGTATGTACCTCACAAGACATCTACAGCAACTGGAAAGGCCACAGAAATACCTCACAAAGAAGATTACCAGCCTCAAACCAATGCCCTATGCAGACCATCTCAAAAACTTCAGCTTTACGCAGTTGCATATCGCCTACTCAGAGGCAATCTCTGCCTAACATTCAAAGCTATGTCAAACCCAGAGCTGTTGGACATGCTCCACTTAAAGAAATCCCAATCCCTCTAAGCTACACACTCTAGAGACCTAAACCTTGTCACCACAATAAACAGAATATAATGGGGGATAGATTCCTGTCCCAGAGACTACCCATACTCTGGAACAAACTACCTATCTACATCAAACAAAGCTTTTCATTAGCACTCTTCAAGAAAAATCTTGATGATTGGATGGGAAATAAGAAATTCACCCCTGTGATCACCTCTGTGGCTCTGCTCAACAGGGGCACAGGAAAATAATTTCCTTGGGTGGCGAAAGCCAGCGTACCTTTTTGGCTAGGCTTATATAGGCCCTAGGGGCAACAGCCTAGTACCTATCTATGAACCTATGTAAAAGTGTTATTGTCTCATTAGTAACAAAATCTAGCCATGTGGCCTTTTAACCACATTTAAAACAGATTGTGTCTACAGCTGGCATTTTTTCTATGTTGTCAGCACTTTACAGAGGTTTTATTACACACCTAGACTAGTCAGTTATTGCGCAGTTTCACACTGTAGCAGTATTTCTACTATAACAGCAAAACTTTAAGAGTCTTTTGGTCAGTTGAACACACTCACTTTCTTAATGCAGTAAGTACATTTCTTTTTAAGTATGCCAGTTGCTAAAATTTCTATTGTTTTATCCTTATTATATTAATCAGCAGGGCATAATAATAAAGTATTAATATTTAACTACTTAACAACTAATCTTTATATAGAACTAATACTTTAAGACTGTAAGAATATGTCTATGCTCACATTTCCTGCATATTAATGATGACTTGTAAAAATATAATATTTGTATAATGGAGTTAACACTTGAAATTATCTTTTTTGAATATTTTTATCTCTCATTGTATTCTATAATGTTTTGGAGCTTTGCTTCCCAGGCCTCCACTGAAAAAGGTCTGTTTTCAACTCATTCGGCCATTCCCAGTCAACAAATATAAAATAAATAAAAACATTTGTCAGATAATTATGACACTGCTGTTTTTTTTGTTAAGAGTATGCCCAGCTATGGTATTTTTGAGTTTTTTTCTTTGAGGTGATACCACCACCTCAGATAAGTAAATCCTTTCAGATTATATAATAGGCATAGTCATCAGTCACCCCCATAAGCATGGAGGTTCTCAACAGTTCTTCAGTTAACTGAGATGATTAATTTATGGCACATTAAACTTTGGTCCATCCCTCCTATACTGTTTAAAGTTAGTAATATGGCTTTGTGTCCTCCTACTGTGTGAGTTGTTTTAATGCTGTCATGGTCAATGGGGTAGTTATTCACTTAACTATCATGGCTATCTCTTTCACTGCAGCTGCTATGGTCTGTAGGAGTTGCACTTATAGTATCATCTTGGCACAGGTGCCCAAAAGCAGATTCACTCAAAAATATATAGCGTGCCCCAAGACTGTTTTTCTCTCTCTCTCTCTCTCTCAAATTTTCCATAAGGGAAATTACACTCAAACTGGCAGTCATAGATGTAGTCTAAGGACTTTTAAGTTCATAATTGATTATAAAATGCCCATGTCAGTCCTCAAATGGTGAAGACTACAGCAGCTGAGACCAACAATGTTTATAAAAATACAATGCAGTTTATTATATGCAGTTGAAAATAAAGTATGTTTCCCCAAGAAGGTGCACGATATTATGGTTTATAAAAATAAAAAAGTACCTTTGACTTAGTGTCATACTGCTAAAAAACTGTTTCTGTTGGAAGCCTTGTCTAGATTCCTCTGGCATAAACAATTTCCAGCTTCTTCTTCAGTGTCTTCCTTCACTGAACCTCTATCTCTCTCTCTCTCTCTCTCTCTCTCTTAGTGAGCTTCTGTCGGCCTCCATTTTATATTACGTAAAATAGCTCGTTATGCAAATCCTTTCTTAACAAAGCAAACAGGTGTATTTCTGTTCTAAAAAAAAAACAAGTAAAACTTAACAGCAATGCTTATTTCCTTTAAGGAATCATGTCTCTAGTTACAATAGATTGTTTTATAATATTGCTATAAGCATTATTTACAAAACTATGCACATATTTTGGACACTTGTATTCTTGAATTTGTTAATAAACACAACACTGTTTGACTGAGTATAACTGTTTATTTATAGATTTATTTATTTATTTCAATTAGTATAGTGTGATAGAGTACAGGTTAATTCTAACCACTTTCAGGCTCAACCTGGTGTACAAAATAAAATCACAACTACAAAGAAAGTAAAATAATGCAACGATGCAAAAATACCATAAAAAAGACATAGAGGTAATGCTTAAAAGGTAAAACTTGGATTCAGACCTCAAGTATCATGCAAAAGGAATTAAATATGATATAGAGAAATTGTGTAAAAAATATGAAATACAATACAATCTCACACACACATATATACACGTGTGTGTGTGTGTGTGTGTGTGTGTGTGTGTGTGTGTGTGTATGTAGATATATATATATATACATATATATATATATATATATATATATATATATATATATATATAATATACATAAACCAATTCACTTTATAATCTCAAAATACTAAAATATCGAATTTCATTATTTTGAGACTATAAACCAAACTTCCAAAATAGCGAAACCTCATAAATGCGAATCTGGAAATCTCGAATTTGCATTTGTGGTGCTGCGCTACATGATGTGAGATGTACTGTGTACCTGATTTATAGTTTGGTATGTGGATATGGTTGGATATTCAGATAAATTAATATTTTTTAAGAGTTTTTGGTAGGGATTTGACTGTATGTGAGTGTGTTCAGTAGTTGTAAGTGCGGGTTTGTGTAGGTAGGTAAGAGTATGAGTGTGTAAGTATTGAAAATGGTGATGTTTGTACATTTGTGATGTGTTTGTGCAAGGGGACTGTAGAGTGTGTAGTGTTGAGTTTACTGTGTTTTTCTGTTTGGTGCGACCTTGGAGTCAGTATATATAAGTAGCGGGGGTGTGGGGGGAGTGCAGGATGGCTTGACCCTCTGCTTAGATGTACGGTAGGTTTACTTATTTGTATTGTTGTGTTTGTGTGTGTTTTGCTTGTTGTAATGTGGTGAGGATGGTGTACATCCTGCGTGGTGTATGGTGTGTTTACATTCGCTGTTTTGACTTTCGCTGTTTTGGGGTTTCGGTGTTTTGTTTTTTGGCTTTATAGTCTAGAGATACTGAAATTCAATATTTCAGTATTTCGAGATTATAAAGTGAATCCATACACACACACACACACATATATATATATATATATATATATATATATATATATATATATATATATGTATATACACATACATAGCCACATACACACACCCCCGTGTGTGTGTGTGTTTATATAAATCATGATTTGTAGAAACACCAAACCTAATGCAATCCAAAATAGTAAACCCTCACCACACAAAATACCAATCACTATAACATTCCTTGTGCAAAAAAATCAAATAATAAAATAAAAAGTTCCTCCCCCACTCACCACACACTTATATATACCACCTTTGTGGTCATGCAAACATGAAGAAAGGAATAGTAGCATTAAGGGAAGAAAACTCTGTGAGCACACAGTGAAGGATACAGCACCAGCTGCATATTCCTGAAACAAGCACTTCCACAAAGAAATTACATAATTGATAAACCCAGACACACACCGATATATACACTTTCTAAAACTCTTCAGCCTAAAAAAAAAAAAAAAAAAAGCAAATGAAAGTTCCAATAAAATCAGAGTACATATAAAGAGATCAAAGTCTCCCATGTTTAATAATTCCCTAGTTTCAAAAATATTCAATTATTGTTGCCCATTCCTATCTTACCAATAAATGATAACCCTAACCCAACCCTGCATCAGAACTTAGAAAATCCCTTCCAGCACAGTACCACTATTTTGACAAAATATGGCCAGGATTAGTGGTAGGTAAGGGACCAGAGAAGGAAAGTTTGTGCTTCTTTCAATACGTTAAGTTAAATATTCGGTTTAATGTGATGGATATTTTGCAGGTCAATCTTTAAATCTATGATATACATATATATATATATATATATATATATATATATATATATGTATATATATATATATATATATGTATATATATATATATATATATATATATATATATATATATATATATATATATATATATATATATATATATATGTGGATCTAGAACATTTCACCGAATGCACAGTTCACCAAAACACATATCACCGAACACAAATCACTGAAAGCACAAGTCACCAAAAACACAATTCACCGAAACACATTTTGCCAAAAATGGTATGTGGCCTTGCCCCCACTGTAGTGCGACCCTGGAGTTGGTATATATAGTAGGGCGGTCAGGGGGCACCGCCCCCTCATTGGGGGGTGTGGGAGGGTGGAGCCCCCCACATATTTCAAGTATATATCATGTTTGGATAAGAGTAATGGATTGCAATTGCAAGTATGCATTTATATAGTGTAACACATTTACAGTATGTGGGGGACTATGCCCCCCACACCCCCTACTAAATATACCAACTCCAGGGTCGCACTACAGTGGGGACAAGGCTATATACCACTTTCGGTGAAATGTGTTTCGGTGAATTGTGTTTTCGGTGACTTGAGCTTTCAGTGAAAAGTGCACACTAATTTAACTTTCGGTGAAATGTGCATTCTGTGAAATGTCTTAGATTTATATATATATATATATATATATATATATATATATATATATATATATATATATGATGCAGTGCATTCTCATTTTAATTTTTTTTTGCTTTGTGACCCAGTCATGACGAAATGAAAACCAAAATGTCACAGCTCTACATGGGAAAGATCAATATTGTCAAATGGTTCTTTCCAGAATAATTCTAAAATACTGTATGCTATTTCATCAACTTAGAGTACAACTATCATAGCCTCAGTTGTGAGCCTCTTATTGTCATCTCAGAATTGAGCTTGTTAAAGAGAATAGAGTTATAGTGCTAGTAATACATTAGTTTTCTATTTTGCTATTTACTTTTTCCTGTATAAACTTCACAATTCATTATCTGTAAACTTTCCTTAGAAAATGATATTCAATGCACCCCATAATGCATCTTCTATCCATACCACCTATTTTGACAATCAAAATACTTGTTTTCTTTTAATCTGG
The DNA here is from genome assembly GCF_019279795.1 of Protopterus annectens. Classification (NCBI taxonomy): domain Eukaryota; kingdom Metazoa; phylum Chordata; order Ceratodontiformes; family Protopteridae; genus Protopterus; species Protopterus annectens. Next base: position 1,503,111,443 of record NC_056728.1, read on the forward strand.
AAATGTGCCTATCTGCAAAGTGGGCCCGGCGGAAAACATCGATTACTTCGAACAAGAAAATGTTGAAACATTTTTTTTGTTGTTGTTTATGTATAATATAATCATTTCAGTGAGACTCAAAACAATGAGGTCTGATAATGTTTTCAGATATATCATGAAATATGTCATACCCCATTTTTGCACTGCACTGACTGAATTTATACAAATAAAGGTACATGCATAGTCAGGATTAATAAGTAGGAGACAGTAGACGTAATTGCTAACAGCACGATCTTTTACTTCAGATGGCATCAGAATGCAGGCTGAAGTGATATACCAATCTAAGTACCTTAAAGGAATGTCTCTCAATTTACCAGAAGTAGGAGGAAGGCACTGCTCCTGCTACCAAGCCATTTTGTCTGCAAGGAACAATTGACCAGAAATGGCCTAACCTTTTAGAGGAATAAACAGGCCCTCTTGTCAAGAAAAAGAGTCCTCCTGATGCTTGCCAGAAGTCAAAGAACAAATGAAAACTACAGTGGGTACTATGTTAACAAATAAAATAAAATTTGCAATTCATTAGTAAACATCTTTCACAGAAGTTATAACATACAATTGCACAAACACACGCATATACATATACTCATATACATACACATATCTATTAGCACAGTGTATATAATAAATTGAGGAAATTAAGCATTTTTTATAAAATAACATTCTTAGAATTATAATAAACAAGGAAGGGAAAAAAAAAACTTAACTTCCAGAGAAAGTTGCAAACAATGGTATGTGAAATAATTTTGAATTTCTAAAGAAATCCAACACAAGACAGAGCAAAACTGATAAAACTGTGAAAAAGTACAGGAAAAGGGGAAAGAAACAAAGGCACATAAAGTCTGAAAAATCAGTTGGAAATAAATGACCAAATGTCCTGTGATGCTGTGATCTGCAGACAACAAGCAAATAAGTAAACTTGTAGTAAAAATAGTATTTGTTTAAACTTAAAAGAAAAAAAAAAAACAAGTGGAGAAAATAAATACCAATTCTTTCTATTCAAATACTCATTTTCGTACCTCAGGTGTATCAGATTTCTAAGTGAACAGCATGCACCACTCAATAATCTAGGCATTATGTTTTTTTTCTCAAAACCTGTCATGTTAGTGGTCCTTTAGTCTTTAAACAGAGCCATGGTACCTAACACAGACCATTAACCTTTCTCTTAGTTATGTCTTTAACAGCCTTATTTCCTAAACCACTGGATCATGATACAAAAAAGTAAAGAAAAAGATTGAAATGTTTTTATTCGCCAGGCCTGACTGACTCCCTATCCAATCCATCCTGATCAATAGGCCCTGAGTGACTCAGTATCAAGCCCATCCTGGTCTCTAGGCCCTGACTGACTCCCTATCCACTCCATTCTGGTGCATATTCCCCACCATAGAACAATACATCAACCATTCAAAAAATAAACACTTATACTGCAATCTACAAAATGTCAATAAATATATAATAAAGTACATAAACTATATAGATTGATATACAGATTGACAGACAAAAGGATAGATAGACAGACCAAGAAAGAAAGAAATAAGAAAACAAGCTGAGGTAACCTATTTTCCCCCTTGGGAAAAACCTGGTTCCCTTTAATTACCACATTGATGGTAGTCCACTGAACACGGAAGGCATTATAAGAGATCTGGGAACATAGGTTGACAGCAACCTCTCTTCTGACCATCACGTTGCCACTGTGGTCAGAAAGTCCTCTATGTGGCACATTTCATTACTAAGGGTTTTGCATCCAGAAAGAAAGAGGTCATTGTCTCACTCTAATCTTCCCTCATTAGGCCAGTCATCGAGTACAATGCCCCATTTGGCATGTACCTCACTAGATACCTGCAACAACTGGAGCGGCCGTAAAAGTACCTCACAAAGGGGATCCTAGGCCTTAAACACTTGTCCTATATAGACAGACTCAAAAAACTCCAAATATTATCTGTCTCATATCGCCTACTTAGAGGTGATCTCTGCTTGACTTACAAAACCATTTCTGACCCAGCTCTGTTAGAAATGCTACATCTAATAAAATCCCAATTCCTCCACACCACATGCTCCAGAGACCTCAACCTCATTACCACAATCAACAGAACATGCTGGAGGGACAGGTTCATAACCCAGAGACTGCCCATGCTATGAAATAGACTTCCCATGCATGTCAAGCAGAGCACCTCTCTGGCCCCCTTCAAGAGAAATCTTGATGAGTGGATGGGAAATAGAAAATTCACCCCGGGGATCACTCCAGTGGCTCTACTCAACAGAGGCACGAGAAAGTAAAGTTGAGTGGCACAATGCCAGAGTAATCCTATGGGCCATTAGCCTAGCACACACCTATGAACCTATGAAAAAATGGGATGTTTCAGAGAAGGGACAGTGCTATTGCATGAGATAACAAATGTGATACTACAAAAGTACAAATATATGTAAGACAGTGAGAAAAGATGATATAAACTAAGGGATAAATGGAGCATGCTAAGTTCTGTTGTTATCTGTGTAAAACACCTTCTAAGATATCTTCTACTGCATATTTCACTACTCACAAAACTTTTTCTCCACAACACTGATTCAATATCTTCTGTATATCTATATCTTTGTATACATGCATGTATGCTATAGCATGCACACACACACACATGTTGTGTAGGAATTACTACAATTATATACTGAAACAATGATACCACGTTAGAGTGAAAAATTAGTATCAGTTATTAACAATTCCATTTTTTAAGATCTTAAAATGGGGCATACGACATAAAGCCATTAGTTTGTGACTCTGAACTTATCCCTTTATATCAACAGGATTAAATTCACAACATGATGCAAAGCCTCAACATTTTTGTTCCCAGATATACTGTATAAAACTGTATTCAGCTGTCGAATAAGAGACACAAGAAATCAATGCTGACTAATTAGACGTGGCAATGATATAAATGGATTTTATACATTGTTCTCAATATCTACATTAAAGGTGATAAAGGAACTTGGAAACCATAAAATAAGGTTACATTTTAAAAGTAACGATGTATGTTAGTATATCATTAGCATACAGAAGCAGGATATTTTATGCTTAATGAAAGGTTGCTGTATCATGTCAATATGCTGGTTTATTGGCATACACCTTTACTCCACTGCCATGTCATTACCATCCTGCATACTAATGTAACAAACAAGTCAAGTGCTCCAGAAGCCAGCAATATGGAACTGATCAGTACTGATCAAAAATATGTCTGCTGAAATATGCAATCATGTTATAAATGTTACAGCTGGAACACAGTTAAAATGTTGTCTGTGAAACATGCATCACTGCTATCTTCAGACATAGTATTAGAACAGGTAGAAAATCTTCAAACTAAGTATGTAGAATTCTGCTTCATAACCACATAAAAAAACAAAACTCAGTTTATGAGGGACGTTATAGCTAATGATGCATGATAAGTAATTAAATAAAAATTAGAAAGTTATACTATGTTACAACTGGGTGGTACACATGCAGGCATTTGTAGGTGAAAGTCTGTTTATTTGTTTGTTTATTTATTTATTTATATTTTCTTAAGTGGATAAACACTACTGGGCAGAGGGAACGCAAATAAAAGGGAGAAGGATTTTATACGCATGCATTTCTGTATGCGAGAATCTACATATCTGTATCAATATACAGTATCTGCTCCTCACACACATCCATATATGTTGTTGTCATCAGTCACTTTTTTTCCATTTTACACAGGGTCAGGATGATGCATCAACATTACTCAATGTGACCAAATCACCTAGAGCCACTGTTAGCATGTATAAGTATAACATATTTAAAATAGTAGAATTAAAAGCATCTTTACAAATATAGTATGTGAAGAAAACAATGCAAATTATTTGTATATATAAAAAATGTGCCTTATATTTCAAACATTTAATTAGTCCCATCAAAATTTCAAGTCTTTAATGTCAATTTGCTTATAGTACAATACCATGATAAGGCAACTCACATCCCATACTAACAGTCATTGTATTTAAAAAGTGAGATTTCTAAATATACAATGAAACTTTCAAATACAAGAGGATTGTGTCTATTCAATAAAACATCATATAATCATCTAAACATTGAAATACTTCAAATGCATTAAGAACAAGGAGGCGTTCTAAGGCAAACAGATTTCAACTATTGAATAATGCATTGCACAAGCATCTAAACATTCACACTTTCAAGAACCATAAGTGCTGTCAAATATTCTAATACAAAAGGATTCTGCAGATTGAATATAGCATTGTGCAGTCTTTTATGCATTCCAGTATTTCAAGCAGATTAAATGCAATGACACACTTAATGCAAAAAAAAAAAAAAAAAAATTCTACTCTTTAACAACTATTGAATAAAAGCTTGAGTGATTCTACATTTCAGACAAAAGAAAAGTCACCTGTTGTATGACTGGTACTTTAGCAATGTAGATTGCTGCAGTATCTGGCTAATTTTAATGTTATTAGTTAGGGTCTTACATGTTAAGAGAGTATTAGTTTACATGTGTAGCTATTATAGGTTAACTAGAATTGCGCAAAGTGGCATTTTAAGATGTTGTGTGATGTTATGTATATTACACCAAAGTATACAGCTGTTACATTTGAAATATTAAGGAATATATGCGATAGTAATTATCTAGAAAATAAATCAGAAAAATGTACATTTTCTTTATAATGTTGCATTGAACTTGCAAGTTTGCCTTTATCTAAACATAATAGTTTTATGTTTGATTCATTTGCAGAGCTTATGAACAAAATAAACTCTTTAATACTTAAAGAAAACCTTTAAGATGAACTACTAAATTGTTTTTTCAGTCCTGGGTTCCAAAACTTCTGATACTAATTTTGTATTCTGTACATATTCATCTCTCTCTCTCCATATGTAAACATATGTGTTTGCGTATGTATGCATGTATTTTTATATGTATGTTTTTTTTTTACAAACTTTTTTACTAATTCTCTTATTTTTTGTATGCTGGTTTTTCTGTATGTATTTTAATTCTGTGGAGCTTTTCTCCCCGGGCCGCTACTGAAAATGGAAATATCTCCAGCTAGACTAGCCCGGTCAACAAATGTAAAATAAAATAAAATAAATAAAATAAATAAATGTATACATAGATAATATACTAGTATTTCTCTCTCTCTCTCTCTCTCTCTCTGTATATATACAGATTCACACACACACACATATATATATATATATATGTCAAAAGACAACTGTTTGAATACAACTTGTCAATCAGCAGCCTATTGGATATAAAAATAATAATAATAATAATAATCATAATAATAATAATAATAATAATACAAGAAAAACATTTTTTTTTTGCAAGGATGACTAGCCCTGCTTCACCTCCCACACCATTCTGCTAATTAAATATACTATCTCCAAAATCACACTACTGTGGCAAATTACCCAATTCTCACTATACCACAGTCTCACATAGAAACAAAGCTGGCATTTTTGATTTGATGTTCCAACTTTTTTCAGAAATGACATTTCAAGCTGACATTTGACAATATGTATTTATACGTAGAGACATATGTATATATATATATATATATATATATATATATATATATATATATATATATATATATATATATATACATATAAATATATGTGTATATATATATATATATATATATATATATATATATATATGTAAATGTACATATAGTGACAATAATTACCATGAAGAAATATTCTCACTATAATTGTTGAAATAAGGTATGCAGTTTTGCAGGATCATAAAAAGTATAAGAAGAAAATGCATGTGTACCACAATATATAATTTTGTACTTCAAATGCTGCACATTTGAGGAATTTATGGTAAATATTCTATTTTCTAACTAGTATGTTCTTCAGTTTTGCATCAGAAAAACTGCAAAGTGTTATTATTTAAGTAAAAGTGCTATATCATTAATAATTGCTAGTTTTAATATTAAGGTGTAGTGCATTGTATTTTTTTTCTTTTCTCCTCTAAATGTTTCTATCATGTTTATATTTCAGTTTGGATGTTAGTTGGGATATTTTGCAGGCACCTTAATCTTTATGGGCATCAGCTTGGATTAAAGACCCTGTTTTTCTGAAATATAGCCAAACTACCCACTTATGTTGAGCTGATGAGGTCAATAAAAAGTCCGGAGCATGCATGCCCAGAGCCAGAGAGGTTTGGATTTATTTGCCTAAATGTAACCATAAACACATAAAAAGTAAAAAAAAAAATATGGACATTCAGATGCCATGTAGCTGAAATACTTTATGTCCTTAAAGAGTCATTTGCATATATTCTTTGGGTGTCCACTGTGGGAGGTTTAAGGTATGACACAGTGAAAACTCTAGCTTGGCTGGGTTTTTCTTGCAGTTTTACTGAATGGTTTGCCTGTGTGTTCTTTCTACCCTTTGGTTTGGATATTTCAATTTTTAATCATTTGTTACTGTTTGGAACTTTTCTCCTCTGGCCTTCTCTGAGAAGGGGTTTTCACATACACAGTTGGACTTTCCCAGTATCAAAAGCAAAATACAAATAAATAAATAATTTGTGGTCTAGGGAAAGAAAAGTAGATTAATCATATATTAATGAAATTCACTAAAATAAGATTATCAAGCCATAAATGGATGGTTTGATAAGATTCATTGTCAAACATCTAAAAGACATTGCATATGCTGAAGGTTATTTAGTATTGGTGATTCACTGCTAGAGATGGCACGTTGAAAGAGATAGAATGATTAGTACTGGTACCTAAGCTTGCACACAAACCTGCCAAAAACATAACAGTAGTAGGCTGTCCTTCCATTCCTGATGAATTAGCCACACCCCCTGCATAATGAAAACATCACCCTTGCCTGGGGCAGCCACACCCCGTTCTGAGCAAGCCAGAACCAGATGCACCAATTTTTAAATGCCATATATACTGACTGTGTGGGAAGTTTTATGTGAAATGGCAGACTAAAAAAAGTGTTCCATGGCACTCCCTACCCTGCCATCTACTGTCACCATGGCATTGACACTATTGCTCGCACCTTGTTTTCTTCCCATCCTTGCCTCTTCATACTAACAAACTGCTTTTGATGTATAACACTTTGTCTCATTAACTTTTTACTACATGCTATCAACACACATTAACTGTCAACAAATGTACTGTAACCACTGTATATGGGCCACCAAATCTCCAGAAGCTTTGGGGGTTTAAATTCTCTGAGTTGAATTTTAAATTTTTTTCTCCAACCATTGGTCCAGTCATGGCCTGAGAAAAATTGATTACTAAGGAAAGAAACTATTATTTTTTTCATAAAATAAATAAAATTATGTCCAAGGTTGGGGGATAGCATAATGGTAAGGTGTTTACCTCACAGGCACAAGATTTACACCTTTGGGGAAATTGGGTAGGCTTAATGTGGCTCACAAGGGCAGCTAGCCTAGTTCTTACCCAGGAATTTAAGTGTTTAATGTTCATGGCCTATGACATAGTAGTTACCAATGAACTAAGAAGTATTTACCCCAAAACTGAAAATGCTTGCATATAAGTCATATATGGGATGACTATCTTCTTCCTTACCCCAAAATAGTCACTTTGTGTGTACCCCCTCTGTTGTTAAATTGGGATGAAGTGAAAGGACAAATGGCTATAGCCCTACATTATAAGTAACTGTTGTCATGGCATGCCTCCTATGCCCTAACACCAACAGATAGACAGCTTCTATGTACCCTTTTGAAGTCAAGCTGTAATGAACAGTTAAAGACAAATGCAGCACAATGTATTTCAACATTTTGCTATCAGCTGAACATATGCAGCATGCCTCCTATCTCCTACCCCCAGAAGATTGCCACCTGTATATACACTGGATTTCACTTATGAAGAAAGTGAAAAAATACACACTTTAATTCATTCCAACTTGCTGTTCCTATGCAGTACAGTGGCCTTGACAAGTTATCATGACCTTATTTGCATACTTCACAGGTGTAAATTTTGAGAAAGTTAAAGAAAAGTTGTCACACCGCCCCAGCCAATGCACAAACTAGAATTCTACTGTGCACACCTTTGACATTTTATTGTTCAGAAAATTAAAGAAACAATGTCCACTATACTCCCAGCTATCTATAGATATCTGTGCCCACCTCTGAGTGGTCGAGGTCATCTTTACGCAAAGTGGGGTCCCATGCAGAGGAACGTACTAAGTCACTTATGCAGCCAGGAATGATGGTCCCTAAAAGATCTGAAGGTCTAAGATGATCTGGGATGCATTTTATGTCTTGATTATTTATTTATTTATTTATTTATTTAATTTGCTACTCTATACAACTGCCAATATTACTTTTTGACACGCACACCGTGTTGCATTCAGGGTGTTGCAGGAAATAAGATCACCTAAATAAAATCCACACCGAGACAGGGAGGACATGCAGATTCCACAGAGAAGAGTCACAGCCATGAATTCAGACAGACAAGAAATATTAGACGGCAACAGTGCTCACTGTGCCACTTTACCAACAATGTGCTCCTCTGTGACACATCCTACCCAGACCAACAAAGACAGTCACTTATTGTGTGCAGTGCTGATATTGACTGTGATGGAAAGTGAAAGAAATAATGTCCAACTTACTACTGTTATGTACATATAAATACACACATCAATGCCCCCAACACACACACACAGACTAATATATATATAAACATGAACTGCAACAATAAATATGTTTACACAGCATATGAATGTTGTTGCCTCATAGCAAGACGTTGTCCCGTTCAATTCTCAGCTAGAGTGTCTTCAGTGTGGAGGCATACGTGAATGGGGCATGCCTTCATTGAAGGTTGTGCATCAGGGCTGGTAACCCGGTATGTAAAAATCCACTACCAATCATTAGCGGACCGGAGTTCCACTGTGGCGACCCTAACTGGGAAAAGCCGAAAGACACAAACAAACAAACAATGAATGCAGATAAGAAATCCAAATGAATTAGTAAATGTTTAAGAAATCATACCCTAGAAGTTTGTAAGTTCTCAGAATGATTCAAAATACTTTCACTCACTCACCATATCTGGATTTCTTGACACAGACCCTGATTTCCGGATTTCCTGATAGAGACCCAGATTTCCTGATTATCATGAACATTTCCTGACAGGTGGCAGCCCTGCCTACTAGATGGAGAAAACAAATAGCCATTCTCTGAATGACCAACTTTATATGGGCAACATGTTGCAGTCACTAAATTTCCAACAGACCTGGATTTCACAAATGTTATGACACAGTACCACAATAAAAGATGAGCAGAGAGGAGGAGGAGGTTGCAAGAGATAAGGAAGCTGAGATACCATATAAGAGGAGGTAGGAAAGGGAAGAAAAAAAGATTATTGTAATGCACTTCACCACAGGAGGAATTTTGGGAGTAGTACAAGCACATGATGGCTGTGCAAGCTGTTGTAGACATGCACTCCACGGACTCCTGTAGTGGCTAAATATCTGCTCAATTACTCACTTGTTGTTACCCTTGCCTCATGGTGATGTATTTCTCATAAAACATCTGTTGACACTATGGGCTAAAATTTTGCTGCACATCACAGTTCATCTCAGTGCTTTACACAAGATGATTTTCATAATTTAATAAGGTCTGACAATGCAATATCTGATTTTCCCTTGTTTAGACCACGCAAGTTGAACTGTGTCAGACTATTCACTATATATGGGAACAACCTTGCCTATCCTGCTGTTAGTGCAGAGTTTGTGATTTTGCTGCTAAGCATAATCTAGTATTTGATTCCTAGAACTTCTATTTTCATTCTATGTGACAAGCTCCCAAATTTTTGGCTTAAGAATATAGAACAAATCCAAAAAATATTGCATGGAAAATGAGCAAAATCAAGGACAGACTTTAAATATTACTTTTCTAAACTTAGAATCTAGTAGTAAACATATTTTGCATTAGCGTGAATTTTCTGAAAAATATGAAGTTTGAAACATTATTGTATGTCATTATTTAGTGAAATCAGGCCACAAGGATTTACCAGGAATCCACAGATATACGAGGGACAAACCAAAAGCTTACAGCTTATGGTTAAGGTCTTTTCTTCCCATGTACAAGGTACAAGGTTTGATCCTGACCTCCAACCAATGTCAGTTTGGAGTTTGCATGTTCTCCCTGTACCTCTGTCCACCTCCAAAAAAACATGCTGAGTGTTTCCATCTCAAACTCACTAGTGAATGGAGTTGTGGGCAGCAGGATAAACTCTACATGGTGCCTTATAGAGGGAAGACTGAGACCAATGTTAATGGTGGGAAGGGAGCTATGCTGTGGGTTCACTACTACCCAGTAGTGGGAGGGGGGACAGAAATGGTATGAGAATTGTGATGAGAGACAGAAGGCAGTGAGGGATATCATCAGAATTAGTGACAGACTCATGGCAATCAGACTCATAGGGCAGTATTCATACATATGCCCACAGTGATAGTGAGGAAAAGAGTGCATTCAGACTGCAGTTGCAGGACTTTAAATCAGGACAACAACATAAACATAAATCACTTAAATGCACATATCGGGACAAACAAACAGGATATGAGGACTGCCTGGGGCCACATTGTGAGACAACAAGAATAAAGAAGGATACAGAAGGATAAAGAAGGAGAGGCCATTCTCGATATCTCTCTAGCAAATGGGTTGATAGTAGCCAACATGGTTCAATGGTTCAGAAAGAAAGATAGTCTCATAAGATCACATACAAAAGTGGCCAACATGCTTCCTCCTTGTAAGGAAAGAAGAAACAATGATTGCAAAATCATCTCAACAGAGACCAGGCTGAAGACCTGGAGAGAAAATTTAACAGTTCAAGAGTGGTGGTGGAATGAAGTCATCAAGTGCAGGAAAAAGTGGGAGATAGAAAAGACTGACCAGGTTAGGAAGGAATACTGATTGGCTAAGAAACTAGTTGTAAATAGCAAAGAACAGGGCACCAGAGGCACTCTATCAACTTCTGTAAAATGACTCTGACTCATTAGGTGGCACAAATAATTTGCAAGAGAAAGACAGAAAGATAAAGAACACTTTTTATAAGCGATGCCAGCAACAACCTTGCTCACCATTCCACAGGACATCAAAGACAGATGGATGGAAGGAGTATTTCCAGCAGCTTCTGAATGAAGAAAATACCACCGAATGCCCCAGAATCAGACTACGATGAGGAAAGAAGAGGAGCCTACCCTAGAAGAAGTAAAAATAGCACTACAATAAATTAAGTCAGGGAAAGCAGCAGGCTGAGATGAGGTCACAGCAGATATGATAAATATTCTGGGTGAGAGAGGGGAGAAAGGGCTCCTGAGGGTACTCATAGCAGTGTGGAGAGAAAGATGTATCCCAGATGACTGAAGAATGAGCATAGTTGTGCCAGTGTACAAGAACAAAGGGGACATCTGCAGCTGTTGCCAGTACAGAGGAACCAAACTCCTATTACACATCATGAAAGTTCTAGACAGGGTGATTGATAAATGGAAATGCAGAGTAGTAGAATGTACGATGGGAGATGAGCAGTTTGGATTCAGATCAGGGTGCAGCACAACTGACATGATGTTTGCAGTGAGACAGGTAGTTGAGAAGAAGCTAGAGATAAGGAAAGATCCAGCTGGGCATTCCTAGACTTGGAGAAAGCATATGACAAAGTCCCAAGAAAGCTGATCTAGGCAGTACTGTGGTGGTTCAAAGCCCCAGAAACATTGGTAGAATTAGTGCAGGCTATGTACAAAGACCCAATGACTCAAGTACAAACAGTGCTTGGCCTCACAGAGAGGCTCCCAGTGGGAGTGGGTGTACACCAGGGTTCAGCCCTGAGCCCACTGCTGTGGTATTACAGGCAGACTCTGAACAAGAATTCCAGCAAAGTATAGAGCAAAGGAATGTAAAACTGAAGGCACATGGGATGAAACTAAGCACAGATAAGACAGTGGTAGTGACAGCAAACGGGGGAAATCAGGAGAAGCTGAGAATTGAGATAGAAAGGAAGATAGTGGAACAGGTAATTAGCTTCAAGTATATGGGAGGGGTGGTTGAGGAGAAGGGAAGTCTAAGTGAAAAGGTCAAAGCCTAGAATCAGCGGGGCTGCAGTCAACTGGCATAGAGTGTCAGGTGTAGTCTATGACCTCTTCAAGAGGAACCTTGACGATTGGATGGGAGAAAGGGAATTCACCCCAGGGATCACGTCAGTCGCCCTGCTAGACAGGGGTCCAGGAAAGTAAATAATGTGGGAAGAAATAGCCAGGGAATTGTTATGGCTAGGCTTGTATAGGCCCTAGGGCTGATAGCCTAGTATCAACCTATGAACCTATGAACCTATGAACAATGCCAAAGAAGCTGAAATGTACGGTGCACAACACAGTGGTGCGAACAGTACTACTGTGTGGTACAGAAACCTGGGCAGTAAAGACAGGGTAGATGAAGAAGCTAGAGATAATGGTTATAAAGTGCCTGAGAAGGATGGTAGGATGCACTCTGTGGGACAGACAAAGAAATGAGGACATAAGAACAGAAGTCAAAGTAGCTACAATTGCAGAAAAGATCAAAGAGAACAGATTACTGTGGTTTGGACACATGTAGATAAGCAGAAGATAATCTGTTGAAGAAGATTTGGGACAGACAGTAAGAAGGTAAAAGGAAACAAGAAGTCCAGCAAAGAGGTGGACGGATTCTGTGAAAAAAGATCTGTGACAGTCAGGCATGAGTGTCGAAGAAGGCAGGAGTGTGGCATTGAATCAAGCGAGATAGCGACAGTTAACACGATTCCCTGACCCCATGTAGAAAATGAGAAAAAGGGGCCTGATGATGATGATGGTGGTGAAACCAAACGGTTGTAGTAAAGATGCAGATATTCTGAGAAATTTTGGATAGTTTAGAGGTAAGACTTATGGCAAACAGCTACACTTGCAGTCCTCCTAGATGCAGAATGCAGCAGATGGAGATATATCATTGCTGTCACTCACTTCTTCAATTGATTTACTGGAATATATATTTTTATGTGCAATTTATACCTTCATTTTTGTTCCCCAAAAGTTTTGGCTTTGTTACATTTCCATAAGCAAAGAAGGTGAGATGTACGCTCTCCAGACTCATACCTTCTCCTCACTTTCTGTGCTCAGTGTTAGGAAGCTATACTTCACTATGTGGTGGTATAAACATTTCAGCTACATGGGAAGACAGTAGTATGCCCCTACTACTTTATGGGAGGGTCTCTTTTATACCACCAGCAGACTGAGCAATTTGGGTTTGAGTACCATCTCACACATAAGGTAATGCGTGAGCAGAGGAATGCTGATCCTTGCTTGCACTCCTTTCAGAGGTAAGAAGTTTGAAGTAACAACACAAGAAACCACATCCCTCATTACAGAATACATGCATTGGATAAGAGTGTGCAACCTCTGGCTCACCAAATAAATGCAGTTTAGGCCATAGTGGATCCAGATTAGGATTATTTAATTTGGTTAAGCCCGGATGAAGTAAAGAGTTGTCATAATCAGGAAATTAGCATGATCTGACCAGAACATGGCCAAGGAGATATTCCCTGATCATAAGTTGCCAACACACAGGAAGCAAGAAACACAGTTATAATCTCTGATTTACACAGGTGATTTCTAAGTGTGTACTTGAAGTGTTTCCTTTGCATTGGAGTGTTTCCTCCCTTCGTCAAGGTGGTGCAGTTGTGGAGCTGATATTTGTGAACGAGGATTGTGGTGGGGCTTGTCCCCCAAATAAGCTTGAAGTGGGGGCCTTGCTATTCTACAGAAATACTTGTAATTTAATTTTCATCTTTTTGAATTTGGGACATTCCTTTTAGGTGCATTGGTTCCTCATTGTTCTGACATTTGAAGTTCTGTAGCAGAATCCCAACTATAAAATGACAAAAATCTGCAATCAGTTTCCGTTTCCTTTTTCTGTAACAAAAAAAAAAAAAAAATTGCCTTCCTAAGTTCCATGTGCGGACTACAAAACTTGTCACTGCTCCTTGGCCCTCCTGAGACATGGTAATGACTTCACAAAAATAGTAGGATTACTGTTTGACGTGGGCAGCAGAGTGTGAGGAGAACAGAATTGTTCTGTGAGCCAGTGATGGATATTGAAACTTCTTTGTAAGTGGAAAGAGCACCTGCTTTGTACTTTGCTTGACTGATAGCATATTGACTTTTTGAAGGTGGACATAATGGTATTTTGTTTTACAAGTTTAGTAAATAAAATAGCAGACTATGGTGTGGATTCAATAAAGCCTACATGGTCCGCTAAAACCATGTGCATGTCACATTCATTATGGTAGCGAGTCATTTTTTTTGTGTTCAGTAAACAGATCTAAATGGTGTGTAGATTTGTGCACACATTGCAAATACTGTGGGATGCTAATTAAAGTATAAGCAGCTGAATTCTATGCTAATCAACAAATCCAAGATGGCGGCACTATTAAACAAGCTATAATTCAATCATGTGGCGTCAGTGTAGGTTTTCTCAATGAATTCCAAAACCTATCAGAATATAGACACAGAAACATCTTTACACAGACATTATGTTAGGGGCTGCAGTTGCTCTTTTTCATATGTATGTGCAACAGGCCAAAGTCAATTCTGCTGCTAAAAGACCTCAGTCAAGAAGAAGAAGAGTGTTTCAACCGCAATTAACTTTTTATGATCTACATGATATGGAGATTGTAGAGTACTATAGGGTAAATCAAGATACGCTACAGGAACTCTGCAACCTCTGTCATCCTCAACTGAGAGCAAGGGCAAATTGAGGAGAACCAATACCAGTGGAGAGTAAGGTATGTGTAGCCCTTAGAATATTTGCTGCAGGAAACTTCCAAAAACCAGTATAAACATGTTGAGATTATCACACGCATCAGCATCTAGGATACTCCATCAGTTCCTGATTACTATGTTACAACATGACAATGAGAGCATATATTTTCCTCACACACCTGAGGACATATCCAGAACTATGTACGAGACCTACCCTGTAGCACACTACCCTGAAGTCCTGGGAGCCATCAACATCATGTAGAAATCAAAGCACCATGTGGGGAACAGGAAAGGGTGTACATAAATAGAAAGGGCTTCCACTCCATTAACTGCCAGGCCATGTGTAATGCTAAGGGTATCATCATGAATGTGTCTGCTGGTAACCTAGGCAGGTACCATGACTCACATATCTAGCACAACTCTCAACTATATTAGATGGTTTCTGGCAGGATATCCCATAGGGTCATTTACTGGTGGATGCAGGTTATGCACTTGAACCATGGCTGATGATGTCCATCAGAAATGCACACATGCTAACTAAAGAATGCTATAATAAGGCACATGCTCAAACAAGAAATATCATAGAGTATGTGTTTGGGCTGCTGAAGTCACAATTCCAATGCCTAGATACATCTGGGGGAGCTTTGCAGTACAATCCCTGTACATGTGCTGAAATTTTCACCATCTGTCATACTTCACAACATTATCCTGAGAAAACAGCTTCAGCAGGAACATCAAAAGGAAGGTTGACACATACCACCACCACTGGCAAGTTCACCATAGCCACAAGCAGGTGAGGGGGCAGAAGGGGTACCATCAGCCTTGGTGGGTGTAGGCAGCCATGGGTATGCAAAATATGCCCTCACATTGGCAAAAGGCAATGGACAGCACACATTCTCACCACTGAAGGAGATAAAACCTTAATCCTATGCACATACATAAAGTAACATTGATGCAAGGCAATGCTCACAACCTTTACTTACCCATGTAATGCCTCTGTACTGCTAACATCAGACAGTCAGCCCCAAGTTAAAAGTCTTGTAACTACCAGACTCCAAAGTATGTGGTGAACCCAGAATAGAAAAAAATGTGTAAGAACAGAAATGAAAGGCATATCCTTGAATACTATTACTTACTAATTTAAATAAGTAGATGACATGTGATGTAAGGTTGCTGTATTTATACCATATTACACATGCAAGCCAATGCTTGGGCCAAAACAAGGAATACTAATAGAGTACTGTATTGCCTATCATGGAATTATCAGGATGACTGCATAATTGCAAGAGCAAAATTTCTGAAAGGCACCTTTACTGTGCTAACACAAAAATGGTACTGACCCCCACAAAAAATGAAAGTTTCAAAATCCAAGGAATACCACATAAATCACTTATTATAAGTGCTTCCCACATAATTCTCACAAAATTTGTGAACACATAAAACATAAAAGTCAAGTGTATACCATTCACAGTCACTCTTCAGTATGCCCAGCACTCCCTTGGAGATGTCTAAGAGCCATCTTAGAAGCATAACACCCCTATGTCATTGACAATATAGTACTGTAAATTTCCATGAAATACGATAGAAGACTGTAAGATAACCTGTTTTAACAATGACTTATGATGACAGTTAATAAGGTTGTCTATCTGTGAAGGTAATGCCTGTAAAATAGTTTTGCCTCTGTCAAGAGTGAAATATAATAAGTGCATACAGATAAAAGTCTGCAATGTGTAATGCATACATATAAGAGATTTTCTTTCTAACATGTGAACATATCTAGCATGTAGTTGAAAAATGTAAGGAAGCAGCACACATTTCAGTTTCCATTCACTAATATCCAAACTCACCTACCTCTATTGAAAACTGTATATTAGTGCCATTTAATATTATCATACATTTTAAGTACAATGATGCAAAATGCCTTACAGACTACATGTCTATGATTACTGACCAGATAAGAGAAAGAATGAACACAATACAAAAAGACAGAGTTGCATTGGTGCAAAAAATAATAATAAATGATTGTGTGCACTAAATCTGTAATGAACACATGTACAAACAACTGAGAGCGTTCAGGTGTGATATGTCTTCTTAATACTGTGGATGATTTTGTATTTGCTTGTACGCACAATGATTTCCATTCCTACTTCAAAGATGTTTCTGTGGCAAAGAGGGATAATGCAACCTTACTATGTTTTGTAGGTTCATTGGTGTAACAGTTCAAATCTAAACTTGAGTAAAAATCTTGAATGTGTGCTAACATATCTTTTATAATGTTCTGTTTTTTTTAAAATCACTATTGCCTAGAGTGCCCCACAGTGCAAATGTAAGGAAATGGATAAACCTGTAATGCACTATTAAACTACACCTGTGTATCATGTGTGCAGCATTCATTCTAAACATTGTGAACCACACAGTATAAAATATTTGTAGATCACGGTTCAAGTCCCACATTTGTCTTTTAAGGATAAAACCTAGAACTGCTTACTAGAGTAAAAGAAAGTGCGCTTTGTTTGACACAATTGTGCTTTGCTTAAAATTGCACAATCTTGGACTAATGGCCCACACACAAAGCAGACAGAACAACTGCAGACAGGCATCAAAGATTCTCGATTAGAAAAATGATACATTGTCTCATCTTTTGCTTTATATGGTACAAATGTGCTAAGTGGCAGTGTGTGGTGGTTAGCAACCTTCCCCAACACCTACAGGTCTAGGACACCTACAGACAAGAAGCAGACAGTAGACAATTTTAAAATAGGTACATTGTATCCTCTATGGCTTACCATCACTCAAACACACTACTCGGCATTATGCTGTGGTCAGCACACATACTTAACTATGAATATGAAAATATATAGCTGTTCCTTATCTGAACCTGTGACAGCAGATGCAAGTGGAGGGCTGCAGTGCAAGGGAGTCTGAGTTCTAATCCAGTAAAGTCCAAAGTTTTATTCCTGTTGTTTCAGTTTACTTTTATATTAAAATTACCAAGAGAACAATAATTAAACATAGAAATAACTATCTAGAGCATGTGCATTGTGCATACACACACACACACACACACACACACACACACACACACACACACACACACATGAATATCCGGTATATATCAAGTGCTTTATTGTTGGTATCAGTAGAATTATGGTTCTACAATTACACATCTATTTTCTGAACTGTCATATCACACACATCCATGTTTAAACACTCAACTCTTTCAAGTATATGTATAATTAATGACCAGGTCTGACAAACAAGGTCTCAGTAGCAATAAGCACTCTGCTCAGTAATGACTATAAAAATACACTTGTAGTCCATTTTTCCCTGTGGCAACTGGTATAAGTTAATGCTTACAATGCAGGTGAGAGAGGGTTCTAATTTGGCATACTCCATATTTTATTAATGCCTGTCCACTCAAATTTAAAAAATGCAAAACGATGTAAACATGATTATAAATAATAATACATATGCATAACACGGAAGCTCATATAAATTATGTGTGACTGTTTACTGACAATTATGGTTTTGTAATTATATTGTCTTCTCTGGCCTTGGATGGACTTCAGACATCAATGATACTCATGCATAGATGAATTTATAAACCATATTTTGTCAGGTCACACACATACGGTTAACCCCTTACTCTGTGAAATGTATTTATATATAATTAATGAGCATGTTCAACAAGCACTTTTTCAGTGGCAAAAATGAAAAATCAGCAATGTAGAAGAATATGTTTTGTCTCTAATGCATATGTTTGAGTCCCTCATTGTACAAATTAATTTTATGTGTGTAAAGCTACACAAAAGTGTCATGTCATAAAATTTATGCCCCCTATACACATTTGCAAAGTTGAATCGAGTAACCATTACAGCAGCAAACAGCTCATAAACTAATGCCAACTGTTAGATTAACCTTCCTACTTCAAAAACTGCTTGCACCTCTGTGTGTCACTATTGCTCTCTGCTTAATGCCATGCAAACTTGGTTGGCATGATTGTTCATGTTTGCTCACTAGCAATAAACACAATAACGGGAATTGACAATAAAGTACTATTATCTATTGCTGTTTGCCCTGATTGGACATGCCTGCAGGTAGAAGGGAAGGTGCCTAATTTAGGGAACAAAGGTGGAGTGTTGAGCATTCCAGAATCTTTACTGGACTCCTCCTAAAGCACCACAGCTAAAGGCTTTTGCAGGGGGAACTATACTGGCTCCGAGTACAAGTCTGAGACATGAAATAGACTGGCTAATGCTGTCTCCAGTGCAACTGGCATTCCACTCACTGGAGAACAGTGCAGGCACCATTTTAATTACTTTAAAAGGTGCAAGTAGGATGCAATCAACCAGTTGCTGGCTGAGTTTATAACTGCTTACATCCCACAGCTGTGGAAGTATACAAATAAAGAGAATTAAAATTAGATAGGCAGCTGCATATAGGCAAGACTGGTATGTTCTTTTATTTTTATTGCACAGCCAACCAAGAGATAATGGTGAATAGTGAAGCCCATGGTGACCATTTAGACAGACTGAGGGAAGCAAGGGCTATGTATGCAGCACAACATAACTATTATTTTATGTAAAATATTGCTCTTCTATACAATATTAGCAAATTAATCGTGCATATACTAACTGGAAAATCAAGCATGCATGCTTCAGTCTGTAGCACAAGCCAGCTGTAGCAGTCAAATCTAATACTGTAGTCAGACACTGTGGGTTTAAATACCACAAAAGTTCCACAAGAAATAAATGTATAGTAAAACATAAATACTATATAATAATTTCAACAGGAGTGGCATAAATGCCCTGCTGTTAACTTAAGATGTACAATTTCCCCAAGCATAGGTGCAATATATGCACATTGTAAGGATTACATTGATTAATAATTAGTTATAGTTTGTAGTTGTTAAGAAGTATACTTGCATTTAAAAGTAGAAATAAATAGTTTATTATTCTGATAATGCATTGTATGTCACATATGATGGTACTAATTATCTTTTTTTTCTCTTACCCCCACCCTTATCTCTCATTTTTAATTTTCATATGTGTGATCAAATGTTTTCATGTCACCATTTCTGAGAAATCACAAAATACCACAGTCTGTCAGCCTGTCATTGGATCTTGCATCTGGGACCCAACCTGGCAGTACTGCCCCTGCTACCTCTGAACTACCTGGGCCCTCCATATCAAGAAGCACTACCTTGGCAGTTGGTGCTTTGGTACCCTCTGAGAGTAGAGGTGGAGGTGGGGAGTTTGTCACCTGCCAGAAGTTGCCAGGCTTAGTGTGCTGAGTCAACACTGCACCAATCATGCACCCTTAAACCAGATGAAGAGGATGGACCCTTTTATGGTCTGTAGGAGAAGACATCAAGCACTCCAAAAGCCAGTGATGACAATCCTGTGAGTGAAGACTATATTCTCACTGCCCTCATGTTTGATGGGAATGGGCATCCATTGTCCTCTCCCTATCCCCAATCATGGTGTCCCTCACCATTCCTGTGTCTTGTCTTGTTTGTCATGTTTGTCTTCATCTGCTCCTTCACCTACCCCATCTACCTAACCCAGAGATATATAAGTCCCTTACCCAACATTCTTCTCTTAATAAAGTAAAACATAAAAAAGAGCACATGTTCCACAAAAAATATTGTCCCATACATAGCTTTCCACATCACACAGGTGTCTGCTTGACATAATTGATTTGATGCAGTTAGCTATATGACATGATTGCATGGTTGTTACTCTTCTTTTTTGAGGTGACAGTCCAAATTCAGCCAATATTTTATAGGTATTTTCATTTTACACTGTTGAAAAAGTGGATAGCCATAGTTCTTTCCTACCTCCCTCCTACACATTCCTATATTGCTTTGCCTTTGTTCTTCCTCATGGTTGCCCCCCATTTTAACATCTTTAATCTGGTCCAAAATAGAATAACACACCACACACATAAGTGAAAAAATAACAATGAAGCCCTTCACCTTTTGTCTTCTGTGTTTGTGTGGAATTTGGCATCACACACCAATGCCAAGCTGGAGTGAATGGCTCTTCAGTGGTGCAGTTACCTCCACCCAATGCTGCTTAAATATGCTACTCTAAGGTAAAACACAGTGAAAATAGAATAAAAAAATTATTTCATTGCATGATAAATACATATTTAAAACTAGTAGATACACCTAGATTCAAACCCTGTATCATCTGGGCTCAAAAAGACATATATCAAGGCATTTACATCTTCTGCCACAGAGTCAACTAAGCAAGTGTTTTTCTGACACTCAGTACTATCCACAGAGCTGCTGCCATGTGTCTCCGCTTAATGTGTTGGATGCCAAGTTAAGCAAACCAGTACAACCACCATAATGTTATCAGTGCAGCAGAGGCTCATTTTTGGTCTTTGCTTAACTACTTGCAAATGGAGAAAGCAATATAAATACTTTTTAGGTTAGTATGGTTCTAATCTTACTACAGTCAGTCGGTGTGTCTGTATGTGCATATGTGTGTGTGTGTGTGTGTGTGTGTGTGTGTGTGTGTGTGTGTGTGTGTGTGTGTGTGTGTGTGTGCATGTGTGTGCATGTGTGTGCATGTGTGTGTGTGTGTGTGTGTGTGTGTGTGTGTGTGTGTGTGTGTGCATGTGTGTGTGTGTGTGTGTGTGTGTGTGTGTGTGTGTGTGTGTGCATGTGTGTGTGTGTGTGTGTGTGTGTGTGTGTGTGTGTGTGTGTGTGTGTGTGTGTGTGTGTGTGTGTGTGTGTGTGTGTGTGTGTGTGTGTGTGTGTGTGTGTGTATGCATGTGTGTCTGTGTGTCTGTCTAGTTAGAAGAGTATAACTGTGTGTCCTTCAGTTATCAGTACAATCCCAGGGAGTACTAATATTTTGACAGTTGTACATACAGGCGGTTTGCTTTATCTTCTGGCTCAGTATAGTTGGCTCCATTTACAATGAGCTCTGTGCACAATTGTGTATTGCCTTTGAGGTTGCAGATATAGTTAAAGAATGGTTTGTGGTTGGCCTTGGCCTGGGAGGCTAAACTTACCTCAGATTTGGCATTGGTAGACTTTATTTGTTTTCTGAGTTGTTTAGTTTAATTAGAGTGGTTTTATCCTGATGGGTGCTGCACCTTTTAATTTTTGCATGGTTTTCTTCCTCCTGTTATACAGCCTATTGATTTTGTGATTCCACCAGGGTGGCTTGATTTTTGAGTTAGTTCTCTGCTTCTTCCTGGTGGGTACAGCTGCCTCTATGCAGCTATTAACGTACTTGTACAGGGTTTCTGTGAACAGTTCTGCATAGGTAGCAGTGTTCTCAAGGTTTATGGGAGCATGACATTTTGCCAGGTTCTCACTTAATAGCAGGAGGTTAGCCTTAGAATAGTTCCTGAATATACCAGGTTTAGCTTAGCTGGGGGTCCAGTTTTTATTTTTACTTCAAAGGAGACCTTTTTGTGGTCTTACCTTACCAAGAAAGGCATTACAGTAGGGGGTGTGCAGCACTCTCCCATATTAGTGAGCACCAGATCCAGGATGGCTGCACCCCTGTTTGGTGTATTGACTATCTGGTCCAGGAAGATGATATAAGTCTCTTTTCCATTGCCATGTCACTTTGTGTGACAGTCACATAATATACAATAAGTGTGGAATCTGTACTGTAACATGAACACTAATGATGTATTGACATGATACAGTACAGACTCCACACTTATTGTATATTATGTGACTGTCACCTTGTGTGATAGGCTTGGTCATACAGAATGTGTAGAAAAACTGCAGTAATTAGTGGCATGATATGAATATTATATTTCTTTTTCATTTCCTGAAAATGTTAAACGATAATTACTTAAACATATTTCAAATGATGTACTCTAAATTTATGTATGCAATCCAAGTTTGTTGGCAGATTAGATTTTTCTTTTCAGCCATCTTAGATTATTGCACACATTTAAAAGGTCATAATAGCATAAACCATTGTCCTGTTAAATGTATAACACTCTCAACTGTTAAAACATTTAACATGCTAGCTTTTAACCCTTGTATCAGGATTCGATGAGCTACTGTTACAGACATGAACAATTACAAAAGCAAGTGCTGTACTCAACTGTAAAAGAAGGGATTGAACTCTACTTGTTTTGTTGTGTGTTTCAAGAGGCACATAATCCAAAAGACACACAAATTTTCAGGCTCACAGGCTACACTTTCTTTAGAAACTGTAAATTGACACCTCAGTGACATAGATTACATGAGATTACAAAAGGCGTTTTAGTTATGACATAGACAAAGGGAAAGTTCAGCTGTACCGTATATAAGATCTCTGCTGTTATAAAGCCATAAATTATATAATTATACATAGCTAATAAATAGCCTTGCCATAAAACAGTTAAATTAGCTGTGTCTTTTGACTGTAAAAGTTCTTATAATGGCTTATAGCTTATAATAGTTAAAAATCACTTGTCTTTAATTTTATTTTTTAATAATTTTTGCTTCCATGGAATGTTGCAACATGTCTCTTTTTGCATCATGCAATAAACATCACCCTGGTGCATTCTATGTGCAAAGAAATTAAGCAGAAATGCACAGTTCATGCTGTGTGAGATAAAATTTTCTTCTTGATATAGATAGAGGCATTAAATCACGTAGGAGTGTGTTAGATAGATCCTACAGGTCTATACTTAGAATAAAACTTTTCAAGATGCTTATATTGTTTTTGTTTCACACAAATTTGATCTCAAATACAAAGCTGAACCTGACAGGCTAATTATAACTATGCAGAGATACTTATAAAAATTGAAATACTCATTAAAAATGCCTGGTATAATTATAGCCTTTCACACATGCTGACAGCTTCAAGTTCAGCAGTCTGAAAGCCGGTTTCATGTTAATGTATTTGGCTGGGACTATCATGCGGACTTTCCGTAGTATTAAAGCATATATCCAAAGATGAAAATGGCATATGGTTTCAGTTCTTTGTTTAAGCAAGCAGCTCTATTAAAGGTTATCTGTTATTAGCACAGCAAGGACCATTGTTTAAAGCAGAACTGTTAAGATACCTTGGCTTTCTATACCTATTTTATATACTTTAAGACTCAGATGGTTTTGGAATAGTATTATTATTATTATTATTAATAATATTCAGTTGTTTGATTGCAGTGGCGAATGCAATGCCAAAACACAATGTATTAGCAATAGAAAAGTTAAAGTATACCATATATAATTTACATCCTTAAAACAGCTTCAAGACCAGTGCTACATATCAGATCAAGTGAGCAATTTACTGATACATTTACATAAATGAAATGCATTGCAGAGACATTTATCTAAACACTATTAATTGCAACATGGCATTTTGTTTAACAGTAGTTGCAGTGGTAAACATGAACACAGCAATTATTATCTGATGCTTCATAATACATTGATCATATTAATATGAGTGATAGTATTACATTATTAAAATGATAATATTTTAGCCATATATATGTAAAAAATGTGTGCGTGTGTGCGTGTGTGTGTGTGTGTGTGTGTGTGTGTGTGTGTGTGTGTGTGTGTGTGTGTGTGTGTGAGTGTGTGTGTGTGTGTGTGTGTGTGTGTGTGTGTGTGTGTGTGTGTGTGTGTGTGTGTGTGTGTGTGTGTGTGTGTTTGGGAGGGCATGCTGATGAGTATATGAGTTCAAACAACAGTGTATTTATACAGTCAGACATAGATTAATAAACAGAGACAGATGGGAGTAAATAAAATAAAAACACACACAGCAGTACATGGAATTGAGAGTCTTTACATTAATGTATTTAGTAATATATGTCATAAAAACTGACGGGACAACCACGGCAATTACTACTACTTTAATAAAACATAAAAACAATAAACCATCATTGAAACAGATAAACGCTTTCACGTAGAAAACTACGCTTCTTCAGATCCTTAAAAATAACAGTGCTACTATAGCCATTATATACTCATACTTTACCCATTAAACACATATCATGTGCTATTTTTTTCTAATTAATAGATCTAATTAATTATCTGGATATCACCTTAAGAAATAGAGGTGTATTAGATGGATGTGATAGATTCCTGTCCCAGAGACTTCCTATACTCTGGAACAAGCTACCCATCTATGTCAAGCAAAGTTCTTCATTAGCACTCTTCAAGAAAAATCTTGATGAGCGGGTGAGAAATAGAAAATACACCCCAGGGATCACTTCTGTGTCTCTGCTGGACAGTGGCACAGGAAAATAACTTTCTTGGGTGGCGTAAGCTATGGAACCTTGCTGGCTAGGCTTACATAGGCCCTTGGGCCGATAGCCTAGTACCTACCTATGGACCTATGCTGTTCCATTAACTTTATTCTGAATTTGTAATGCTTTGCTTGTCACAGGAATGCCCTTAATAATTGCTGTACTTTTTCATTCCCCTCGCAAAACTAAAAATTCACACTAAGACATGCATGCAACATTTTATTACATCGTTGCTTTTTCATTGTCCAATCATGTTAACCTTTTATACTTATTTGTTTCAATCCATCTTGCCTTCTAATACCCCTAGGCTCCAACTCTTGCCAAACTGAAGCATGCAGAACAAATTACAACCCAATATAAAAACAAACTTTGTCGAATTTTTGGTTTTTGCGAGAAAGTTAATAATTTTCCGCCTTTATCATTTCTTGCCATATCCTCTACATGCTTTTTCACTTTAAATATAAGCACACATTTTCACGCGAGCAAAGTTTACTCTTTTTTGTTTTCCGCTCACAACCTTGTTCACCAATTTCGGCCTTCCAGCAATCTCAGTACTTGCAACAACCACATGGCCTTTTAACACACCTTTCCCACAATGAATTTGATTTCTTTCCTGAAAAGAAATAGCCTTGTTCTCTAAAACCTTTTGTGTACCAGGTTTGTCAAATTGTTTTGACACTTCCAGCTGTGTCCATCATGTGTGGTATTGATATTTGATGTCCTCCCATCATTTTACCCAAAGTTTTTGTTTTTCTTTTGTTGTTCGCCAACATTTCCCAACACCTTAATAAACACCAGCTCACCTCTTGCTACTTAACCCGTTTTTCATCATCTCTTCCCCTCCCTCTTTGAAATTTATCAATGAAGAAAACCGGTCTACTCAACTCAGTCAACCACCATCATAACTTCTCATTCCTGACAAGCTTATCCACTCTATTCTTAACTTGTTTCTGTTTGTTGCATAATGTTTCTCAGGTTCACCACAAGTGGTGCCCTCTTTGGAGTGCAGGTTTAGACTGCGTCTCTTTTCTATAATGTTCGCTTAACAATCAGACTCAGTGGAGTTTTAGTAGCTTTTCTGTTGTTTAATTTCTCTATTTTGTAGGTGAATTAGTGAATAAATTGTAAATCAAAGGTTTTCAGTAAGAGGAATTTATGAATCTTGAACAAAATTTTCAGAGAATTGCCTGCCCACAACTCTCATTCATCTTCCCTAAAATTCTAGAATTCTAACTAGTCTATAAGATATTCCATACAATGTACATAATAGTATATATAACAGAGATATATACAAATATATAAATTATCTAAAACTTGCAGAAGGACATTATAAGAGAAGCATATTTGATTCGAGATTTACTAAAACTGGTATGGAGTATGGCTTTGAGAAATTAATTGTGTGAAAACCTACTGTTTTAAATTCTGCACTACTGTTGGCAATGATGAATGACTTTGTGATGTTATAGTTGATGATGCATGTTTGTGTAGAATGACTAGAATGTGCGAATAGATGTAACGAATGTAAAACATGAGAAGAAAGAATTGATAGAGTTGAGGAAGAAAGAAGTGGCCTTTGGAAAGGAAGGTTTGCCCCTGTATTGGGAAGAATTGAAAACATTGCAACAACAGATAAAACAATGGGTTAAATAACAAATTCAGAACAGGTATCATTAAGTAATATGATATAAGCTGGTGTGATCAAAAGAATTTTTGACAAAAGAGTGGATTAACTTTTTAAAATTTCTGGACTAAAAAATCACATTTTCCAGGGTTAAAATAAAACATATTTATAGGAAAGGAACATATTGAACAAAAAGGTAAAAAGGGAAGAAAGGAGGTTTAAAGGTAGGTAGGTAAGGTACAAAAGCTGGTGTATGTAAATGTGGTACAAATTGTGGTATTAATTATTTTATTATAATTTGATACCATTACTTTACTTTAGGATACAAACACTTTTTAACTTTAAAATAAAAAAAAAATGTAATTTAAAACTTTATTATTTATGTTATTAAAAGTAAAAAATTATTTATTATTTACATTGGCAAGAGTGAAAGAAAGGTTACAGAGAATTTAAAAGCACAAGTGATATTCATATAATAAAACACAAAAATTCTTATTCTGTACTACACACAAACTCTGTCTGACACTGAAAATTTCAGTTTTTATATTAGAGGGTTATAAAGGTTTTTGACCCCAGGGGTGGGGGAAAGGACTGAGGGCATTACAGATACTTATAGTGGTGTTGGAGGCCAGTAAATTCCCTGGTTTAAATGACATTTAAATATTTTGCCCCTTGACTAAAAAATTAAAAAAAAATTGAGCAGCAAAAGTAATACTTTAATGTGTAATAATCCTCTGTGCAGTAAGGGCAGTAACTGTCATGTGTACAATGATTACTTTTATTTTTTTTTTTTTTTTTTTTAAATTATAATGAGTATATAAAAGCAGTTAGTTGAATAATCTGATGAGTGTAATCTGATGAAGTTGTGGAAAACGATTTGATTCAGCTGCTATTTTTTTTCGAGAGGAACTTCGGCGGCTTAATAAATTTGTTTGCCTACCTAGCAGTGGTTCAGGGTGCTTTGTTTCTGCTTATTCTGAATTTGGACATTTGGGCTGCATTGGTGGTTTTCATTTGTTTGTATTTAGTAATATAAGTCATTGTACATTTACTACACCATGTGATAGTATAAATGTCCACGATTTCAAAAAAAAAAAAATAATGATAATGCATTTAGAAGCAATTGTTAACATAAAAGAGTAACCGTATCATTAATTCTTCATTGTGATAGATCACTACATCTCTTATAGTCTCATTTCATAACTTAGATTATGGCAGACTTTTGAAAGGCAATGAAGGTATAAACTATTATCACATTATATGTGCAATATCAGCATTTGTTGTGTTAGCAAAACTATACCACTGAAATAAATGTAATGCCTTCCTTCTTGGTTCTTCAGTATACTAATATAAAAAGTATTTGAAAGTATAAAAAATCATTTGAACTCATGAACCATATAAATACTTATTTATAGTTCTGTATCACCACATTTTTAGGAGGTGGATAATATTGCAGAAGCCATCCAGAGGTTATATTCCCCCATGATACATTGGAAAAGTGTAAGTTTTCATCAACATGTACTGTATGTATGTAATGGATCAATGGATGTCTTAAATATTGTGCTGGTTGTTGCTTGCACTATACTCAAAGTGTTCCTAACATACTTCTCAACTAGAGTTGTCAACTTTTCATGTAAAAAATTCTGGACATGTACACGAAAGCAAAATGAGTATAGCCATTCCAGTATCATATTACTTTGCTGTTTCTCCTTTTCTCCCCAGTTGCCATAAACACTGTTCATAACTCTAAACGTGCATACTGCTACTAATTTACTTCTACAATGTTTACAGATATTTGGATTTAATTTAAAACTTTTTATTTCAAATTTTATAGCACAAATACTGATATAAATTTGCCAAACAAAGCAATACAGTCTCATAATGAAAACAGACAGCATTAAAACTTCTCTGCCTTTGAAACTCACATTCACTGAAACAGCATTGAAACCCACATTCATGAAAATTCATCTGGCCAGTGGCAGATTAAGGTTACCTTTGGGCTGTTTTCAAATGACAAGCCCCTTGCACACATTTCATGGCCATGCAAAAGTTCTTTAATTCGCTTTTCTAATTGTATTAAATTATAATATATAATAATTAAATTATATCCCTTGTATAATACAGCACTACTTGTGGAGTGTGTTTTAAATTTATAGCTGTGAACATTTTTTCCAGTAAGCAATGAAACAAAACATATGAACCAATAATGACAAAACTGCCCAATTCAGAACATTGTTGGATTAACTGGTCCCCCCTCAAAACACTACCACTAGATGATGCTGTTCAACACTTTAACACCCCTTTCCTCAACATCCTAAACAGCCTGGCCCCCTGCAGAATAGATAGAATAAAACATCACCACACACCCTGGCTTAGAAACAACACCAAAGACCTACTAAAAGAAAAGGACATGGCATGGGAACACTGGCTAGCTAACAAAAGCAATGACAACCATCTACTTTTCAAACAGCTTAGAAATAAATACAAATCCCAGATAAAAGCTGACAAAAAAGCATACTGCATCACTGCACATCAAAGAAACAAAAACAACCCCAAAAAATTATGTGCCATTATAAACAAACTCCTGCAACCTGGAAGTACGTCCACCCTCAATCCTACCACACCCCCATCAAATGATAACTTTGCAACACAATTCAATTCCTTTTTCATAATCACAATTCACTCTTGACTATGACTAAAATATCACTACTACAATCCCCATAGTCAATAATGAGGGTATAAACTCCTTCTCCTTTAACCCCGTCCCAACCCACACCATAAAAACTACTCAGTAAGCTTAAGCCCAGCAGCCTAGCTGCTGACAACCTCCCATAAAAATTCCTCAAAGCTGCTTGCAGAGTCATAGCCTACCCCATTTCTATCCTCATCAACTGCTCTATCTCTGAGAACCATGTCCCACTAATCTGGAAAGTCTCCTATATCACCCCACTGCATAAAGGTGGCAACTCTACCAAGCTTGCTAATTACAGGCCCATTGCCATTCTTTCACCTCTCTCTAAAATACTAGAAAAATGTATTCACTCCCAGCTTGTAAACTACCTTCTCTCCAATAACCTCCTATCAAACACACAACATGGTTTTCACCCCCACCACAGCACCACAACTGCCCTCATCAGTTTTACTAACACAATGAATGAGCACAGAAATCAGAATAAATATGTCTAATCCATCTTTCTAAATCTCTCAAAGGCATTCGACACAGTTTCACACCAAAAACTGCTGTCAGAACTGGCCACATTACATCTCAGTCATTCTTCCCTAGCTTGGTTCCACAGCTATCTAACAAAATGGCAGCAGGCTGTTAGATGGCAACAGGAGCTATCATCTTTGCTCCCTGTTAACACAGGAGTTCCACAAGGCTCCATATTAAGCCCCTTACTTTTTACCATCTTCACAAATCAACTCCATAAATCCACATCTCTCGCCTCTGTCATGCAATATGCAAATGACTCTACCCTGATATGTTTGCCGCCCCTCTCTAACACAACTACAGGCTGTAACACAACAATCTTTCCTAGAAGTAGAATCCTGCCTAACTAACACTAACCTCATATTGAACCCAAACAAGACCAAACTCATGGGAATCCAAAAACAAAAACAAACTAACGAAGTCCAGAGAAATCATTGCTTCCAGGCAGTCCAACACACAAAGGTCCAGAAACACCCAGTATTGATACAATTGTGGTTAAAAAAACAGTACACTCACTTTTCATTCTCCTTACGATACAAAGAACTTCTTCAGATAAAAGTGTTAAATAATCCATAAATTTTAAATCCATTTTAAAAAAACATGTGATTTATGAATCTAAGCCCATTGGGCGCTTGATTATCAGATTAAA